>NC_143038.1:78507500-78745000 GCF_057628025.1 Oncorhynchus mykiss | reverse complement strand
CTGGTCTTTGTGGTTGAAATACCTCCCTGGTCTTTGTGGTTGAAATACCTCCCTGGTCTTTGTGGTTTAATCTATGTTTGAAATAGCTGAAGGCAGCGTAAATAGATATATATCTGAGGGGAATTTGTTAGTCAACTTAGATACATGTAGCTTACTTGTTGCCCTAGAAGACTAAATAAACCCTTGCTGAGCAGAATAATGTAATAGATCGATAGAATTATTCACACCCCTTGACTGGTACAGAGCCTTCAGAAGGTATTCACACCCCTTGACTGATACAGAGCCTTCAGAAGGTATTCACACCCCTTGACTGATACAGAGCCTTCAGAAAGTGTAATTAATAACAAAGAGATATTCAATGTCTGATTTTATTTTACCCATCTACAAATAGATGCCTTTCTTTGACAGGCATTGGAATACCTCCCTGGTCTTTGTGGTTGGAATACCTCCCTGGTCTTTGTGGTTGGAATACCTCCCTGGTCTTTGTGGTTGGAATACCTCCCTGGTCTTTGTGGTTGGAATACCTCCCTGGTCTTTGTGGTTGGAATACCTCCCTGGTCTTTGTGGTTGGAATACCTCACTGGTCTTTGTGGTTGGAATACCTCCCTGGTCTTTGTGGTTGGAATACCTCCCTGGTCTTTGTGGTTGGAATACCTCCCTGGTCTTTGTGGTTGAAATACCTCCCTGGTCTTTGTGGTTGAAATACCTCCCTGGTCTTTGTGGTTTAATCTATGTTTGAAATACAGTGCCTTGCGAAAGTATTCGGCCCCCTTGAACTTTGCGAACTTTTGCCACATTTCAGGCTTCAAACATAAAGATATAAAACTGTATTTTTTTGTGAAGAATCAACAACAAGTGGGACACAATCATGAAGTGGAACGACATTTATTGGATATTTCAAACTTTTTTAACAAATCAAAAACTGAAAAATTGGGCGTGCAAAATTATTCAGCCCCTTTACTTTCAGTGCAGCAAACTCTCTCCGGAAGTTCAGTGAGGATCTCTGAATGATCCAATGTTGACCTAAATGACTAATGATGATAAATACAATCCACCTGTGTGTAATCAAGTCTCCGTATAAATGCACCTGCACTGTGATAGTCTCAGAGGTCCGTTAAAAGCGCAGAGAGCATCATGAAGAACAAGGAACACACCAGGCAGGTCCGAGATACTGTTGTGAAGAAGTTTAAAGCCAGATTTGGATACAAAACGATTTCCCAAGCTTTAAACATCCCAAGGAGCACTGTGCAAGCGATAATATTGAAATGGAAGGAGTATCAGACCACTGCAAATCTACCAAGACCTGGCCGTCCCTCTAAACTTTCAGCTCATACAAGGAGAAGACTGATCAGAGATGCAGCCAAGAGGCCCATGATCACTCTGGATGAACTGCAGAGATCTACAGCTGAGGTGGGAGACTCTGTCCATAGGACAACTATCAGTCGTTTAATGCACAAAGCTGGCCTTTATGGAAGAGTGGCAAGAAGAAAGCCATTTCTTAAAGATATCCATAAAAAGTGTTGTTTAAAGTTTGCCACAAGCCACCTGGGAGACACACCAAACATGTGGAAGAAGGTGCTCTGGTCAGATGAAACCAAAATTGAACTTTTTGGCAACAATGCAAAACGTTATGTTTGGCGTAAAAGCAACACAGCTCATCACCCTGAACACACCATGCCCACTGTCAAACATGGTGGTGGCAGCATCATGGTTTGTTCCTGCTTTTCTTCAGCAGGGACAGGGAAGATGGTTAAAATTGATGGGAAGATGGATGGAGCCAAATACAGGACCATTCTGGAAGAAAACCTGATGGAGTCTGCAAAAGACCTGAGACTGGGACGGAGATTTGTCTTCCAACAAGACAATGATCCAAAACATAAAGCAAAATCTACAATGGAATGATTAAAAAATAAACATATCCAGGTGTTAGAATGGCCAAGTCAAAGTCCAGACCTGAATCCAATCGAGAATCTGTGGAAAGAACTGAAAACTGCTGTTCACAAATGCTCTCCATCCAACCTCACTGAGCTCGAGCTGTTTTGCAAGGAGGAATGGGAAAAAATGTCAGTCTCTCGATGTGCAAAACTGATAGAGACATACCCCAAGCGACTTACAGCTGTAATCGCAGCAAAAGGTGGCGCTACAAAGTATTAACTTAAGGGGGCTGAATAATTTTGCACGCCCAATTTTTCAGTTTTTGATTTGTTAAAAAAGTTTGAAATATCCAATAAATGTCGTTCCACTTCATGATTGTGTCCCACTTGTTGTTGATTCTTCACAAAAAAATACAGTTTTATATCTTTATGTTTGAAGCCTGAAATGTGGCAAAAGGTCGCAAAGTTCAAGGGGGCCGAATACTTTCGCAAGGCACTGTAGCTGAAGGCAGCGTAAATAGATCTATATCTGAGGGGAATTTGTTAGTCAACTTAGATACATGTAGCTTACTTGTTGCCCTAGAAGACTAAATAAACCCTTGCTGAGCAGAATAATGTAATAGATCGATAGAATTAATGCTTCAATCTAGTTGACATCGGTAAAGTTCTCTCTGTCATCTTTCGTGTAGCAAAGACATTTAGGGACCGGGGAGAAAACACAATAACACCAACAAAAAATATATATAAATAAATAAACAATTCGGGAAAGATTTTCAGTGCAAAATGTCCAAAACGACATCAGTTTGACCGGTTAAGGAGAAAGAAAGCTGTGAAAATGACCCAATGGGTTTCTAATAAAATATACATTAAAGCCGAACTGAAATCTTATGTGGTTGAAATACTATCAGTGTTTATGATGAAGACAGAACCTCTACAGAAGGTATCTAACTGAGCATTGCATTCTCTCAAGATGCAGAAATAAATCATATTTCTCCACTCCTGTTGCCGAGTCATAACGCTGCCAACATTTGGTGTATAATTTTACAGTAATACATGCTTAATTCTGCAGGAGTTAATATTAAGGCCATGTGAGACGTTACAGACCTACAGTCAGTGTCCAGATTTCAAGTGTCCATTTAACCCATCTGAACATGCCATTCCCTTGACATGCCATAGGCCTATCTGAATCATCACGCATAACATAGCCAGCACTGCTGTCATCCTCTTTTACTACTTCACCACATAACATAGCCAGCACTGCTGTCATCCTCTTTTACTACTTCACCACATAACATAGCCAGCACTGCTGTCATCCTCTTTTACTACTTCACCACATAACATAGCCAGCACTGCTGTCATCCTCTTTTACTACTTCACCACATAACATAGCCAGCACTGCTGTCATCCTCTTTTACTACTTCACCAAATCTTTCCCAAACATTATTTTTCTGGTCCTCCTTTCAAACTCTTCTTTGTTTGTCTTATTGAATTAAACTTCAACAATGTACAGTGGGGCAAAAAAGTATTTAGTCAGCCACCAACTGTGCAAGTTCTCCCATTTAAAAAAATGAGAGAGGCCTGTAATTTTCATCATAGGTACACTTCAACTATGACAGACAAATGGAGAAAAAAAATCCAGAAAATCACATTGTAGGATTTTTTATGAATTTATTTGCAAATTATGGTGGAAAATAAGTATTTGGTCAATAACAAAAGTTTGTCAATACTTTGTTATATACCCTTTGTTGGCAATGACAGAGGTCAAACGTTTTCTGTAAGTCTTCACAAGGTTTTCACACACTGTTGCTGGTATTTTGGCCCATTCCTCCATGCAGATCTCCTCTAGAGCAGTGATGTTTTGGGGCTGTTGCTGGGCAACACGGACTTTCAACTCCCTCCAAAGATATTCTATGGGGTTGAGATCTGGAGACTGGCTAGGCCACTCCAGGACCTTGAAATGCTTCTTACAAAGCCACTCCTTCGTTGCCCGGGCGGTGTGTTTGGGATCATTGTCATGCTGAAAGACCCAGCCACGTTTCATCTTCAATGCCCTTGCTGATGGAAGGAAGATTTCACTCAAAATCTCACGATACATGGCCCCATTCATTCTTTCCTTTACACGGATCAGTCGTCCTGGTCCCTTTGCAGAAAAACAGCCCCAAAGCATGATGTTTCCACTTCCATGCTTCTATTTTGGTTTCATTTGACCATATGACATTCTCCCACACTTCTTCTGGATCATCCAAATGCTCTCTAGCAAACTTCAGACAGGCCTGGACATGTACTGGCTTAAGCAGGGGGACACGTCAGGCACTACAGGATTTGAGTCCCTGGCTGCGTAGTGTGTTACTGATGGTAGGCCTTGTTACTTTGGTCCCAGCTCTCTGCAGGTCATTCACTAGGTCCGCCGTGTAGTTCTGGGATTTTTGCTCACCGTTCTTGTGATCATTTTGACCCCACGGGGTGAGATCTTGCGTGGAGCCCCAGATCGAGGGAGATTATCAGTGGACTTATATGTCTTCCATTTCCTAATAATTGCTCCCACAGTTGATTTCTTCAAAACAAGCTGCTTACCTATTGTAGATTCAGCCTGGTGCAGGTCTACAATTTTGTTTCTGGTGTCCTTTGACAGCTCTTTGGTCTTGGCCATAATGGAGTTTGGAGTGTGACTGTTTGAGGTTGTGGACAGGTGTCTTTTATACTGATAACAAGTTCAAACAGGTGCCATTAATATAGGTAACGAGTGGAGGACAGAGGAGCCTCTTAAAGAAGAAGTTACAGGTCTGTGAGAGCCAGAAATCTTGCTTGTTTGTAGGTGACCAAATACTTATTTTCCACCATAATTTGCAAATATATTCATTAAAAATCCTACAATGTGATTTTCTGGATTTTTTTTCTCATTTTGTCTGTCATAGTTGAAGTGTACCTATGATGAAAATTACAGGCCTCTCATCTTTTTAAGTGGGAGAACTTGCACAATTGGTGGCTGACTAAATACTTTTTTGCCCCACTGTATTTAAAAAAAAAATTCAAAAGTTTTCTGCCTGTTCCCAAAATCATTATTTGGCTCTGCAGGCTATTGGGCCCACGTACAGTTAAGCCCTAAAGTTTAGGCGTATGCACTAATACCAGATAGCCTAAAATAATGAAAGAGAAACCACAATGTAGCCTATAAATTAATGTATTTATGGTATTGTTTCGCTTTACTCAACCCGCTCGCCACCCACCTACCCGCCCTTCAGCCACATAATAGTTTAGGACCCCCGAACCCGTACGCCCCCTGGATAGAACCGCAGGGACTGCGAGTTATGAGTCAACCCGCAAATCACTAGTATCTAGTCTGTCAAGGTGGACATCTGCCCTCTGGTGGACACTACGTGGTTACTACACGGTTAACGCTGTATAACTAACTCTCTGTTATTAAAAGGAGAAATACTACACTGTGTGCGTGATACCTCGAAGATGAGCAGGATACGGCAGTCTCTGAGGTAGCGTTCGTAGGGATAGTTCTTAGTGTAGCCGAGCCCTCCTAGAACCTGCAGAGCCTCAGACACACAGATCCAGCCTCCCTCAGAGCTGAACACCTACAGAGAGAGAGGTAAGCAAAGACACAGACAATAAGGTACTCTGTCATGCAACTAGTCATGCAACTATGAAACTTGTGTAGTGTAACCGTAGTGTGTCTATAGTGTAGTGTGTCTACAGGTGTAACAGCAGTGTGTCTACAGTGTAACAGCAGTGTGTCTACAGTGTAACAGCAGTGTGTCTACAGTGTAACAGCAGCCGGCTACCACCCGGTTACTCAACCCTGCACCTTAGAGGCTGCTGCCCTTTATACATAGACATGGGAATCACTGGCCACATTAATAATGGAACACTGGTCACTTTAGTAATGTTTACATACTGCTTTGCTAATTTCATATGTACATACACACTGTACTCCACTCCGACATTGCTTGTCCTAATATTTATAAATTCCATTATTTTACTTTTAAATGTGTGTATTGTTGGCAATTGTTACTGCACCGCTGGAGCTAGGGACACAAGCATAATGCTACACCTGCAATAACCTGCTAAATATGTGTATGTGACCAATTCAATTTGATTTGTACTCAAAGCATGCTAGCAAGTGTCTTCACTGACATTTTCAACCTCTCCCTGACCGAGTCTGTAATACCTACATGTTTCAAACAGACCACCATAGTCCATGTGCCCAAGAAAGTGAAGGTAACATGCCTATATGATTACCACCCTGTAGCACTCACGTTGGTAAGGGTAAGGGTAGGGTAGGCAACAACACATCCGCCACGCTGATCCTCAACACTGGGGCCCCTCAGGGGTGTGTGCTTAGTCCCCTCCTGTACTCCCTGTTCACCCACGACTGCATAGCCAATCAAGACTCCAATACCATCATTAAGTTTGCTGACGACAACACAGACAACGATGAGACAGCCTATAGGAAGGAGGTCAGAGACCTGGCAGTGTGTTGCCAGGCCAACAAAATCTCCCTCAATGTGAGCAAGACAAGACAAAGGAGCTGATTGTGGACTACAGGAAAAGGAGGGCCGAACAGGCTCCCATTAACATTGACGGGGCTGAAGTGGAGCGGGTTGAGAGTTTCAAGTTCCTTGGTGTCCACATCACCAACGAACTATCATGGTCCAAACACACCAAAACATTCGTGAAGAGGGCAAGACAACACCTTTTCCCCCTCGGGAGACTGAAAACATTTGGCATGGGTCCGGTTTCAACTGTTGTGCCTGCGGCTATGGAACCCTGACCTGTTCACCGGACGTGCTACCTGTCCCAGACCTGCTGTTTTCAAATCTCTAGAGACAGCAGGAGTGGTAGAGATACTCTCAATGAACGGCTATGAAAAGCCAACTGACATTTACTCCTGAGGTGCTGACCTGTTGCACCCTCGACAACTACTGTGATTATTATTATTTGACCATGCTGGTCATTTATGAACATTTGAACATCTTGGCCATGTTCTGTTATAATCTCCACCCGGCACAGCCAGAAGAGGACTGGCCACCCCTTATAGCCTGGTTCCTCTCTAGGTTTCTTGCTAGGTTTTGGCCTTTTTAGAGAGTTTTTCCTAGCCACCGTGCTTCTACACCTGCATTGCTTGCCGTTTGGGGTTTTAGGCTGAGATATCAGCTGATGTAAGAAGGGCTTTATTTGATAAATAGCAGTAGTAACAGAAGTAGTAGCAGTAGTTGTGATAACAGTAGTAGTAACAGCAGTAGCAGTATTACTAGTGTTAGTAGTAGCAGCAACAGCAGTAGTAGCAGCAGTATTAGTAGTAGCAGCAGTATTAGTAGGTGCAGCAGTATTAGTAGGTGCAGCAGTATTAGTAGTAGCAGCAGTATTAGTAGTTGCAGCAGTATTAGTAGTTGCAGCAGCATTAGTAGTTGCAGCAGTATTAGTAGGTGCAACAGTATTAGTAGATGCAGCAGTATTAGTAGTTACAGCAGTATTAGTAGTAGCAGCAGTATTAGTAGTAGCAGCAGTATTAGTAGTTGCAGCAGTATTAGTAGGTGCAGCAGTATTAATAGTAGCAGCAGTATTAGTAGTAGCAGCAGTATTAGTAGTAGCAGCAGTATTAGTAGTTGCAGCAGTATTAGTAGGTGCAGCAGTATTAATAGTAGCAGCAGTATTAGTAGTAGCAGCAGTATTAGTAGTAGCAGCAGTATTAGTAGTTGCAGCAGTATTAGTAGGTGCAACAGTATTAGTAGATGCAGCAGTATTAGTAGTTACAGCAGTATTAGTAGTAGCAGCAGTATTAGTAGTAGCAGCAGTATTAGTAGTTGCAGCAGTATTAGTAGTTGCAGCAGTATTAGTAGGTGCAGCAGTATTAGTAGTAGCAGCAGTATTAGTAGTTACAGCAGTATTAGTAGTAGCAGCAGTATTAGTAGTAGCAGCAGTATTAGTAGTTGCAGCAGTATTAGTAGGTGCAGCAGTATTAATAGTAGCAGCAGTATTAGTAGTAGCAGCAGTATTAGTAGTAGCAGCAGTATTAGTAGTTGCAGCAGTATTAGTAGTTGCAGCAGTATTAGTAGGTGCAGCAGTATTAATAGTAGCAGCAGTATTAGTAGTAGCAGCAGTATTAGTAGTAGCAGCAGTATTAGTAGTTGCAGCAGTATTAGTAGGTGCAACAGTATTAGTAGATGCAGCAGTATTAGTAGTAGCAGCAGTATTAGTAGTAGCAGCAGTATTAGTAGTAGCAGCAGTATTAGTAGTTGCAGCAGTATTAGTAGGTGCAGCACTATTAGTAGGTGCAGCAGTATTAGTAGTAGCAGCAGTATTAGTAGGTGCAGCAGTATTAGTAGTTACAGCAGTATTAGTAGTAGCAGCAGTATTAGTAGTAGCAGCAGTATTAGTAGGTGCAGCAGTATTAGTAGTTACAGCAGTATTAGTAGTAGCAGCAGTATTAGTAGTAGCAGCAGTATTAGTAGTAGCGGCAGTATTAGTAGGTGCAGCAGTATTAGTAGTAGCAGCAGTATTAGTAGTAGCAGCACTATTAGTAGGTGCAGCAGTATTAGTAGTTACAGCAGTATTAGTAGTTACAGCAGTATTAGTAGTAGCAGCAGTATTAGTAGTAGCAGCACTATTAGTAGGTGCAGCAGTATTAGTAGGTGCAGCAGTATTAGTAGGTGCAGCAGTATTAGTAGTTACAGCAGTATTAGTAGTAGCAGCAGTATTAGTAGTAGCAGCAGTATTAGTAGTTGCAGCAGTATTAGTAGGTGCAGCACTATTAGTAGGTGCAGCACTATTAGTAGGTGCAGCAGTATTAGTAGGTGCAGCAGTATTAGTAGTAGCAGCAGTATTAGTAGTAGCAGCAGTATTAGTAGTTGCAGCAGTATTAGTAGGTGCAGCAGTATTAGTAGTGTTAGTAGTAGCAGTATTAGTAGTAGCAGCAGTATTAGTAGTAGCAGCAACAGCAGTAGTAGCAGCAGTATTAGTAGTAGCAGCAGTATTAGTAGTAGCAGCAGTTTGTAGTAGTAGTTGCAGCAGTATTAGTAGTTGCAGCAGTATTAGTAGTAGCAGCAACAGCAGTAGTAGCAGCAGTATTAGTAGTAGCAGCAGTTTGTAGTAGTAGTTGCAGCAGTATTAGTAGTCGCAGCAGTATTAGTTGCAGCAGTATTAGTAATTAGTAGTAGCAGCAGTATTAGTAGTAGCAGCAGTATAAGTAGTAGCAGCAGTATTAGTAGGTGCAGCAGTATTAGTAGGTGCAGCATTATTAGTAGTAACAGCAGTATTAGTAATTAGTAGTTGCAGCAGTATTAGTAGTAGCAGCAGTATTAGTAGTAGCAGCAGTATTAGTAGTTGCAGCAGTATTAGTAGGTGCAGCAGTATTAGTAGTAGAATCAGTATTAGTAGTAGCAGTATTAGTAGTAGCAGCAGTATTAGTAGTAGCAGCAGTATTAGTAGTAGCAGCAGTATTAGTAGTAGCAGCAGTATTAGTAGTAGCAGCAGTATTAGTAGTAGCAGCAGTATTAGTAGTAGCAGCAGTATTAGTAGGTGCAGCAGTATTAGTAGTAGAATCAGTATTAGTAGTAGCAGTATTAGTAGTAGCAGCAGTATTAGTAGTAGAATCAGTATTAGTAGTAGCAGTATTAGTAGTAGCAGCAGTATTAGTAGTAGCAGCAGTATTAGTAGTAGCAGCAGTATTAGTAGTAGCAGCAGTATTAGTAGTTGCAGCAGTATTAGTAGTTGCAGCAGTATTAGTAGTTGCAGCAGTATTAGTAGTAGCAGCAGTATTAGTAGTAGCAGCAGTATTAGTAGTAGCAGCAGTATTAGTAGTAGCAGCAGTATTAGTAGTAGCAGCAGTATTAGTAGTAGCAGCAGTATTAGTAGTAGCAGCAGTATTAGTAGTAGCAGCAGTATTAGTAGTAGCAGCAGTATTAGCAGTTGCAGCAGTATTAGTAGTAGCAGCAGTATTAGTAGTAGCAGCAGTATTAGTAGTAGCAGTAGTAATTTTAGTAACAGTAGTAGTAACACCCCAGTATAGTGGTAGAAAAAGTACCTTAACCATAGCAGCCTCTAGAGAACAGTCAGGGACCCCAGGTCGATCCATCATCCCAGCCGTCAGGTATGCCATGCTCTCCATCACAAATGCATTCTGGGCCATCACCGCAAACTTCTCTTGGATCATCCCAAACTCACTGAGGTTCTTACCAAACTGTTTCCTGCTGCCAGCGTACTCTGCTGTCATCTCTGGAGAGGGAGACAAGACATCACCATTATCTTCATCATTACTATAACCATAATCATGATTATGAGCTTCTCACACTCTACAGCTTATACCGATGAGTTTCTTGATCATTCCAGAGCCGGCGCTGCCCATACTGAACCTGCCAGAGTTGAGGATGTTCATCGCTACCTGGATAATGACACATACAAAGAATCAGTAAAGGTTTGAGTGAAAACACGTGTACAAAGATATGGTAAACCATTCAAAACTAAATGGTGACAGTTAACCGTAGCACCAATACACCATGCAAATGCCACAGCAAGGAGCCTTGTAGGCTTTTTGAATGTTCTTCAAAAGGGCAAAAACGTAGCACAATGGTCTTCAGCGTAAAAACACAAGGCACCTAACATGTCGTTTTTTTTCTCTATGCTCATGATCCATTTCCCTGCGGACATGGTCGGAGCGCAGGACAGACCGTCGGAGCGCAGGACAGACCGTCGGAGCGCAGGACAGACCGTCAGAGCGCAGGACAGACCGTCGGAGCGCAGGACAGACCGTCAGAGCGCAGGACAGACCGTCAGAGCGCAGGACAGACCGTCGGACAGACCGTCGGAGCGCAGGACAGACCGTCGGAGCGCAGGACAGACCGTCGGAGCGCAGGACAGACCGTCGGAGCGCAGGACAGACCGTCGGAGCGCAGGACAGACCGTCGGAGCGCAGGACAGACAGTCGGAGCGCAGGACAGACCGTCGGAGCGCAGGACAGACCGTCGGAGCGCAGGACAGACAGTCGGAGCGCAGGACAGACAGTCGGAGCGCAGGACAGACAGTCGGAGCGCAGGACAGACAGTCGGAGCGCAGGACAGACCGTCGGAGCGCAGGACAGACCGTCGGAGCGCAGGACAGACCGTCGGAGCGCAGGACAGACCGTCGGTGTTCGGAGCACGTCTCTGGAGCCGCTGAGCATCTATTAACCCTGCTGTAGGACTCATTGCGGTCAGCACTAGTAGGTCAAACGAACGACTAAAATTAACAAATCACTCAGAAAAACTAATCAGGGGCTCCCGAGTGGCGTAGTCTAACGCACTGCATCTCAGTGCAAGAGGCGTCACTACAGACCCTGGTTCGATTCCAGGCTGTATCACAACCGGCTGTGATTGGAAGTCCCATAGGGTGGCACACAATTGGCCCTGCATCGTCCGGGTTAGAGTTTGGCCGGGGTAGGCCGTCATTGTAAATATGAATTTGTTCTTAACCGACTTGCCTAGTTAAATAAAGGTTAAATAAAAGTTTTAAAAATGACTCTCCAGCTTGTGAAAAAAGACGTTGAAAAATAACTGCACATCAATAGCATATAACAGAGGGGAAAGGGAAGTGACATCACCTTGAAGCCTCCTCCTACTTCTCCTATTACATTCTCCACAGGGACTGGACAGTTGTCGAATGACACTTCACATGCTGGGGGACAGAAACACATCCGTTATAGCCCAGTGAATGGTACACAACAGGGATTTCCCTTGGCTGACTGACAGCTACAGTTATCTTGTTTACAATACTTTTAAATCATTGAAGAGTGAATGAGTTCACAAGGAGAACAGGTATTATTGGTCTCTGCAGTTTATATATATGTTGGATCCCCTGATGCCCGGTTTTACCTCTGGCTTTCCGTGATTACCTCTAGACTAGGCTAACACCAACACAAGTACTGTCATTTACTCCACTAGGCTAACACCAACACAATTACTGTAATTTACTCCACTAGGCTAACAACAACACAAGTACTGTCATTTACTCCACTAGGCTAACAACAACACAAGTACTGTCATTTACTCCACTAGACTAACAACAACACAAGTACTGTCATTTACTCCACTAGGCTAACAACAACACAAGTACTGTCATTTACTCCACTAGGCTAACAACAACACAAGTACTGTCATTTACTCCACTAGGCTAACAACAACACAAGTACTGTCATTCACTCCACTAGGCTAACAACAAGAATAATTTATTCTTAACTGACTTGCCTAGTTAAATAAAGGTAAATAATAAATAAAATAACTGTTAGACCACCTAATGCCTAGATGTGATCTTACTGTTAGACCCCCTAATGCCTAGATGTGATCTTACTGTTAGACCCCCTAATGCCTAGATGTGATCTTACTGTTAGACCCCCTAATGCCTAGATGTGATCTTACTGTTAGACCCCCTAATGCTTAGATGTGATCTTACTGTTAGACCCCCTAATGCCTAAATGTGATCTTACTGTTAGACCCCCTAATGCCTAGATGTGATCTTACTGTTAGAACCCCTAATGCCTAAATGTGATCTTACTGTTAGACCCCCTAATGCCTAGATGTGATCTTACTGTTAGACCCCCTAATGCCTAAATGTGATCTTACTGTTAGAACCCCTAATGCCTAGATGTGATCTTACTGTTAGACCCCCTAATGCCTAGATGTGATCTTACTGTTAGACCCCCTAATGCCTAGATGTGATCTTACTGTTAGACCCCCTAATGCCTAGATGTGATCTTACTGTTAGACCCCCTAATGCCTAGATGTGATCTTACTGTTAGACCCCCTAATGCCTAAATGTGATCTTACTGTTAGAACCCCTAATGCCTAGATGTGATCTTACTGTTAGACCCCCTAATGCCTAGATGTGATCTTACTGTTAGACCCCCTAATGCCTAGATGTGATCTTACTGTTAGAACCCCTAATGCCTAGATGTGATCTTACTGTTAGACCCCCTAATGCCTAGATGTGATCTTACTGTTAGACCCCCTAATGCCTAGATGTGATCTTACTGTTAGAACCCCTAATGCCTAGTTTGTCTTCTGGTTTTCCGCTGGTGATCCCTCCGAAGGCTCGCTCTACGATGAAGGCAGTGATCTTATCTTTCTTCACTCCATCCTCTCCTACCACCTCCGTACGAGCAAACACCGTCATCAGGTCTGCAAACCCCCCGTTTGAGATCCAGATCTGGACAGCATGGAAATACAGTCACACAACTGTCCTTCAGACTGAATCATCACAAACAAAGTACCAACAGCAGTTAGCGAACACATGACTGACAGGCAAAACACAGGTAGGAGGATAATGTGTCTCACCTTTGACCCATTGAGCAGGTATGTTTTCCTGTCTTCTGATAGGGTGGCTTTGGTCTGAATGGACGCAGCATCACTCCCACTGAAACATACAGGATCCACATGAAACAGTCAGATTCAGAGAACATGACAAAACCAAGCTTTAAAATACACAACCACTTCTGTCATTTGTTGGTATAACAAAAGTTGGAATGCTTTTCAGTGGCTAAAAAACAGCTTTACGGCAAACAGATCCAGATGATGTGACTGGTCGAAAAGCAGAATGATGTCATCCAGAGTTGGTTCAGGATGGTAATGATTTCAGCAGGTTGTGTTTTATATTTAACCTTTATTTAACCAGGTAGGCCAGTTGAGAACAAGTTCTCATTTACAACTGCGACCTCACCAAGATAAAGCAAAGCATTGCAACACAAACACAGAATTACACATAAACAAATGTACAGTCAATAACACAATAGAAAAATCTATGTACAGTGTGTGCAAATGTAGTAAGATAAGGGAGGTAAGGCAATAAATAGGCCATAGTGGTGAAATAATTACAATTGAGCAATTAAACACTGGAGTGTTGCAGTAGGTTCGTACTGTACCTACCATGCTCAGTGGGAAAGAAGGCTGTGCTGCAGTAGGTTCGTACTGTACCTACCATGCTCAGTGGGACAGAAGGCTGTGCTGCAGTAGGTTCGTACTGTACCTACCATGCTCAGTGGGAAAGAAGGCTGTGCTGCAGTAGGTTTGTACTGTACCTACCATGCTCAGTGGGAAAGAAGGCTGTGCTGCAGTAGGTTCGTACTGTACCTACCATGCTCAGTGGGAAAGAAGGCTGTGCTGCAGTAGGTTCGTACTGTACCTACCATGCTCAGTGGGACAGAAGGCTGTGCTGCAGTAGGTTCGTACTGTACCTACCATGCTCAGTGGGAAAGAAGGCTGTGCTGCAGTAGGTTTGTACTGTACCTACCATGCTCAGCGGGAAAGAAGGCTGTGCTGCAGTAGGTTTGTACTGTACCTACCATGCTCAGTGGGAAAGAAGGCTGTGCTGCAGTAGGTTCGTACTGTACCTACCATGCTCAGTGGGACAGAAGGCTGTGCTGCAGTAGGTTCGTACTGTACCTACCATGCTCAGTGGGAAAGAAGGCTGTGCTGCAGTAGGTTTGTACTGTACCTACCATGCTCAGTGGGAAAGAAGGCTGTGCTGCAGTAGGTTCGTACTGTACCTACCATGCTCAGTGGGAAAGAAGGCTGTGCTGCAGTAGGTTTGTACTGTACCTACCATGCTCAGTGGGACAGAAGGCTGTGCTGCAGTAGGTTTGTACTGTACCTACCATGCTCAGTGGGACAGAAGGCTGTGCTGCAGTAGGTTTGTACTGAACCTGCAAGGCCCAGTGAAACAGACGGTACGTACCTGCCAGGCTCAGTGAGACAGAAGGCTGCTACATGTTCTCCTGAAGCCAGCTTGGGGAGATATTTAGCCTTCTGCTCCTCACTACCGGCTATCAGGATCCCCTAACATACAGCAAGACATCACAGATTCACAAACAGCAGTAACATTATACAACACAGATAAAAAGAAAGCCTTGAGTCTATCGGTGCAGGACTCTTTACCTTGAGTCCGATGGCTTGGTGGGCAGCCAGTGTAACTGCTATGGATCCATCCAGAGAGATGATCTCTCCTAGTCGGGCATACATGGTGTTGGACAGACCCAGGCCACCTAGGAAGAGACAGGAAGTTATGTTGAGTGGCGTCATGTTACAATGTGTGTCCAGAAGTAACAAGATGGTCTCTGATACAGTATGAAGACCTTACCAGCAATAGGCCTAATGTTTGTTGTACTGTTCTCCTCTGATATTAAACTCCTCACCATACTCCTCAGGCACCTGGATACCGAACAGTCCCAGCTCCTTCAGTCCGTTCAGAGTCTCTGGAGGAATCTTAGCTTCATGGTCGATACGCTTGGAGTCCACTGAAATACAAGGACAGGTCTCAGAATACAACACTGGAACACAGTCTGAAGGTCTATTAGAATAGAACTACACTTTGAATCTGAGTCTTGTATAAGGACAGCAGTCTCTTCTCTCAGTCTCACCCTCTTCAGTGAAGAATTTCTCTACCGGAGCAACAAACGAGTTGATCTCCTCCAGCTCTTCATTTCCAATCTCTGGATAGGGGAAGCACTCTGCCTGGAGGAGAGACACACAAAACGAATCAGATACTTGGTTGATTTATCCTTCTGGGCTATTATGACAAGCTAGCTACTGGCTTTTAGGATTTTCTCATTGTCTTTCAAGGCAAAAAATACCTGAGCAAGCTATCACATATTTCTTAGACAGTAGGCTAAATCAACATTGTATTCCTTATCTAGAATTAAAAAAGCATAATACATAAACTAGCTAGCTAGTCGCTTACTTTGTTTACTTTGCCAAGGAACAGGTCCTTGGCGTAGGCCAGATTCCTAGCATGAGTTCTGATGGTTCGGTTAGGTAAGGTGACTTCTTTCGTCGCATGTCTTGCGTTAGATGTTAAAATCTTTCCAAATTGAACAGATTTGGATAAAGCTATAAGTCTGTTGATATTCATTGTCCTGTCAAAATTTCACCTCAACCAGCCTTCTGCTGCTTCCGAAAATGGGTTAAAAGCAGGTTGAAATATGGTCGAAGCTATCTGGGATCCATGGGACGTCCCGAGACTGACGTCACCCGTCACCCGTTGAAGTAGACATTTTAAACGGTTACGGTAAGGGTTAAGGTTAGGTAAGGGTTATGGCTTCGGTTAGGATACGGTTAGGAGTTAAGGTCAGGGTTAGGAGTTAGGGTATGGACGCGCCAAGTATACCGAATAGCCCTAACAGTAGACTAAGGTTGGGATACCTTTCACCTCATTCTGTCTCATACTGATGACGTAAAATGGGCGTTTCGTAATGAATCAGCTGCCTGCAATTCTTCATTAAAATCACTGGAGGGGACTGTTTCGTCAGGAACAAAATGTACATGGAAGTGCTCAGGGTCTGCTAAAAAACAATGGACAAATGTCTGTATACCGCACATGTATAATGAACAAAAATATAAACACAACATGCAACAATTTAATAGAGTTTACTGAGTTACAGTTCATATATTGGAAATCAGTCAATTGAAATCAATTTATCAGTCCATAATCTATGAATTTCACATGACTAGGAATACAGATATGCATCTGTTGCTCACAGATACCTTAAAAAAAAGGTAGGGGCGAGGATCAGAAAACCAGTCAGTATCTGGTGTGACCACCATTTGCCTCATGCAGTGTAACACATCTACACATAGAGTTTATCAGGCTGTTGATTGAAGAGGAGTGGGACAACATTCCACAGGCCACAATGGCTGTGCGAAGTTGCTGGATATTGGTGGGAACTGGAACATGCTGTTGTACACGCGTTGATCCAGAGCATCCCAAACAACCTCAATGGGTGACATGTCTGGTGAGTATACATGCAACAGCTCTGGTGAACATTCCTGCAGTCAGCATGCTAATGGCACGGAACACTTGAGACATCTATGGCATTATGTTGTGTGACAAAACTGCACATTTTAGAGTGGCCTTTTATTTCCCCAGCACAAGGTGCACCTGTGTAATGATCATGCTGTTTAATCAGCTTCTTGATATGCCACACTTGTTAGGTGGATGGATTATCTTGGCAATGGAGAAATGCTCACTAAAAGGGATGTAAACAAATTTATGCACAAAATCTGAGAGAAATAAGCTTTTTGTACATATGAAACATTTCTGAGGTCTTTTACTTCAGCTCATGAAATATGAGATCAACACTTTACATACAATACAACCTTACAAGCCCTTAACCAACAATGCAGTGAAGAAAAATAAGAGTTAAGAACATATTAATTAAATTGAAAGTAAAAAAATAAAAGAGCAACAAAATAACGAGGCTATATACAGGGTGTACCGGTAACGAGTTAATGTGCAGGGTTACAGGTTAGTCGAGGTAATATGTACATGTAGGTGGGGTTAAAGTGACTATGCATAGATACAGCAAGTAGCATCAGCGTAAAAAAAAGGGGGGGGGGGAGCCATTTGATGAGCTTTTCAGCAGTCTTATGGTTTGGGGGTAGAAGCGGTCAAGAAGCCTTTTGGAACTAGATTTGGTGCTCCGGTACCGCTTGCCGTGCATCTCCTTTGTCTTGATTGACGCAAAACCAGGGTGGTGTCAGAGGAAGACCCTAAAAATTGTCAAAGACTCCAGCCTCCCTTAGTCATAGACTGTTCTCTCTTCTTTCATCACATTCCCAGTGGGTCAGAAGTTTACATACACTCAATTAGTATTTGGTAGCATCGCCTTTAAAATTGTTTAAAACTTGGGTCAAACGTTTTGGGTAGCCTTCCACAAGCTTCCCACAATAAGTTGGGTGAATTTTTGCCCATTCCTCCTGACAGAGCTGGTGTAACTGAATCAAGTTTTAGGTCTCCTCACTCGCACACACTTTTTCAGTTCTGCCCACAAATTTTCTATAGGATTGAGGTCAGGGATTTGTGATGGCCATTCCAATACAATGACTTTGTTGTCCTTAAGCCATTTTGCCACAACTTTGGAAGTATACTTGGGGTCATTGTCCATTTGGAAGACCCATTTGCAACCAAGCTTTAACTGATGTCTTGAGATGTTGCTTCAATATATCCACATCATTTTCCTGCCTCATGATGCCTTCGATTTTGTGAAGTGCACTAGTCCCTCCTGCGGCAAAGCACCCCCACAACATGATGCTGCCACCCCGATGTTTCACGGTTGGGATGGTGTTCTTCGGCTTGCAAGCCTCCCACTTTTTCCTCCAAACATAACGATGGTCATTATGGCCAAACAGTTATATTTTTGTTTCATCAGACCAGAGGACGTTTCTCCAAAAAGTAAGATCTTTGTCCCCCTGTGCAGTTGCAAACCGTAATCTTTTTTATGGCGGTTTTGGAGCAGTGGCTTCTTCCTTGATGAGCGGCCTTTCAGGTTATGTCGATATTGGACTTCTTTTACTGTGGATATAGATACATTTGTACCTGTTTCCTCCAGCATCTTCACAAGGTCATTTGCTGTTGTTCTGGTATTGATTTGCACTTTTTGCACCAAAGTATGTTCATCTCTAGGAGACAGAACGCATCTCCTTCCTGAGCGGTATGACGGCTGAGTGGTCCCATGGTATTTATACTTCAGGCATTTGGAAATTTCTCCCAAGGATGAACCAGACTTATGGAGGTCTCCAATTTCTTTTCTGGGGTCTCGGCTGATCTCTTTGATTTCCCCATGATGTCAAGCAAAGAGGCACTGAGTTTTAAGGTAGGCCTTGAAATACAGGTACACCTCCAATTGACTCAAATGATGTCAATTAGCCTATCAGTAGCTTCTAAAGCCATTACATTTTCTGGAATTTTCCAAGCTGTTTACTTAGTGTATGTAAACTTCTGACCCACTGGAATTGTGATACAGTGAATTATAAGTGAAATAATCTGTCTGTAAACAATTGTTGGAAAAATTACTTTTGTCATGCACAAAGTAGATGTCCTAACCGACTTGCCCAAACTATAGTTGAACAAGAAATTTGTGGAGTGGTTGAAAAACAAGTTTTAATGACTCCAACCTAAGTGTATGTAAACTTCCGACTTCAACTGTAGACTTGCTATTGTTATTTTACTGCTGCTCTTTAGTAACTTGTTACTTTTATCTCTTATCCAAATTTTTTTGAAACTGCATTGTTGGTTAGGGTTCCGTAGTTTAGTTTATTAATTCAACCATTTTAAAAACAAGCACACAAAACTTGAAAAAAGCCATACATGCACATGAATAAAATCATGGAGGATAACACACAATAAAGTCTGGGACTTATTTCCATTGTTAAATCATGGAGGATAACACACAATACAGTCTGGGACTTATTTCCATTGTTAAATCATGGAGGATAACACACAATACAGTCTGGGACGTATTTCCATTGTTAAATCACGGAGGATAACACAATACAGTCTGGGACTTATTTCCATTGTTAAATCATGGAGGATAACACACAATACAGTCTGGGACTTATTTCCATTGTTAAATCATGGAGGATAACACACAATACAGTCTGGGACTTATTTCCATTGTTAAATCGTGGAGGATAACACACAATACAGTCTGGGACGTATTTCCATTGTTAAATCACGGAGGATAACACAATACAGTCTGGGACTTATTTCCATTGTTAAATCATGGAGGATAACACACAATACAGTCTGGGACTTATTTCCATTGTTAAATCATGGAGGATAACACACAATACAGTCTGGGACTTATTTCCATTGTGGTCCTATTGAGACAAGATGGCTGGACAAGTTCCAACACAGTATAGCATTGAAATAATAAAACAAAAACAAAGAAGAACATCTATCTCATCATTCCAGTTACATCATAGGGGTTATTCATATGGGCACAGAAGACAAACATTTTAAAGCTGCCCAGAGAGGACATTGTTTTTATGGGCAGAGGCAACTCATTTGTAAGTAAGCATTTCACTGTAAGGTAGAGTAAAAATAGATTGTCTGTTCGTTTCATACCGGTTGTATTCTGCGCATGTGACTAATACAATTAGATTTGGATTTGAAACGAACAGGCTTTCTATTGTTGCTCTATTATAGTGGCCACTATAGTAGACATCGAGCAAGGCTACATGTGTGCAAAAATAACATTCACTGAGTAAAAAAATGTAATAACCCCCCCCATTCACACACAAGTGTTACTGTTAAGTTCAACATAACAAAATCATTATTTTAGGGCTACACTGCACATTAATACATTGTACACTTTCTGCCTGTGGACATGTGTTCTACAACGTGCCAGCAGAGCATGAGACCCTTTGTTGGCATAATTGATCTCTTTCAGGCAGAGAGTAACACCTGGCAACCCTTTTATCCACTGTATTGAAGAAGTGAGAAAGAGGGAACGTGTGTGTTGTTCCTTTCACCTCTATAGAGGCATCCAGCTTAAACCAGGCGAGGCTCCAGCTACACTTGTTTAACAAGCAACGCCTAATTTTCACCTAATTCTCTCACTCTGAAAATTAACCACATAGTGTAGAGGGAAAACATTAGTTCACAGATAGTTAGTTCGTTAGCTAACTATAACTAGTTAACATTTCACACAGTGCAGGGTCCAGTAAGCAACTAAAACGTGATAACTTGAGGAACGGCAAGGAGTCGTATCATGCTACCAGTTAATACTATAGCAAATTGGTTCGGTTACTAATGTCAACTCATCTGATGTTGTAACGTTCGCTGTCTGACTTTATTTGCCAGCCACTTTTCACACCATAAACTCAATTATTTGATCAGATGAGTAGGCTAATGTTGCTCAACATTTCTCTGGTTAGCTAACAGATCATTAGATCCAGCTACTATAGCAAGATACTTAAAAAGATCCCCCTTCCCTGAACAGTTGATATTTCTCGAAGACAAAAAATAATAATAATAATAATATTGAACAAAATGTAGACATTAGTCATGGAGTCATTGGCGACTCCATTACCCGTCTCTGGCCCCCTCCCAGTTAGGGGGAGTGATGAGCTCTACAGCAGAGTCTCTGGCCCCCTCCCAGTTAGGGGGAGTGATGAGCTCTACAGCAGAGTCTCACAACTCAATCGCTGGTTGAAAACTGTTTTCTGCCCCTCCCAAAAGATAGAATTTCTAGATAATTGGCCCTCTTTCTGGGACTCACCCACAAACAGGACCAAGCCTGACCTGCTGAGGAGTGACGGACTCCATCCTAGCTGGAGGGGTGCTCTCATTTTATCTACCAACATAGACAGGGCTCTAACTCCTCTAGCTCCACAATGAAATAGGGTGCAGGCCAGGCAGCAGGCTGTTAGCCAGCCTGCCAGCATAGTGGAGTATGCCACTAGCACAGTCAGTGTAGTCAGCTCAGCTATCACCATTGAGACCGTGTCTGTGCCTCGACCTAGGTTGGGCAAAACTAAACATGGCGGTGTTTGCCTTAGCAATCTCACTAGGATAAAGACCACCTCCATTCCTGTCATTATTGAAAGAGATCATGATACCTCACATCTCAAAATAGGGCTACTTAATGTTAGATCCCTTACTTCAAAGGCAGTTATAGTCAATGAACTAATTACTGATCATAATCTTGATGTGATTGGCCTGACTGAAACATGGCTTAAGCCTGATGAATTTACTGTGTTAAATGAGGCCTCACCTCCTGGCTACACTAGTGACCATATCCCCCGTGCATCCCGCAAAGGCGGAGGTGTTGCTAACTTTTACGATAGCAAATTTCAATTTACAAAAAAAAAAAGACGTTTTCATCTTTTGAGCTTCTAGTCATGAAATCTATGCAGCCTACTCAATCACTTTTTATAGCTACTGTTTACAGGCCTCCTGGGCCATATACAGCGTTCCTCACTGAGTTCCCTGAATTCCTATCGGACCTTGTAGTCATAGCAGATAATATTCAAATCTTTGGTGACTTTAATATTCACATGGAAAAGTCCACAGACCCACTCCAAAAGGCTTTCGGAGCCATCATCGACTCAGTGGGTTTTGTCCAACATGTCTCTGGACCCACTCACTGTCACAGTCATACGCTGGACCTAGTTTTGTCCCATGGAATAAATGTTGTGGATCTTAATGTTTTTCCTCATAATCCTGGACTATCGGACCACCATTTTATTACGTTTGCAATTGCAACAAATAATCTGCTCAGACCCCAACCAAGGATCATCAAAAGTCATGCTATAAATTCACAGACAACACAAAGATTCCTTGATGTCCTTCCAGATTCCCTCTGTCTACCCAAGGACGCCAGAGGACAAAAATCAGTTAACCACCTAACTGAGGAACTCAATTTAACCTTGCGCAATACCCTAGATGCAGTTGCACCCCTAAAAACTAAAAACATTTCTCATAAGAACCTAGCTCCCTGGTACACAGAAAATACCCGAGCTCTGAAGCAAGCTTCCAGAAAATTGGAACGGAAATGGCGCCACACCAAACTGGAAGTCTTCCGACTAGCTTGGAAAGACAGTACTGTGCAGTACCGAAGAGCCCTTACTGCTGCTCGATCATCCTATTTTTCTAACTTAATTGAGGAAAATAAGAACAATCCGAAATTCCTTTTTGATACTGTCGCAAAGCTAACTAAAAAGCAGCATTCCCCAAGAGAGGATGACTTTCACTTTAGCAGTGATAAATTCATGAACTTCTTTGAGGAAAAGATTATGATTATTAGAAAGCAAATTACGGACTCCTCCTTAAATCTGCGTATTCCTTCAAAGCTCAGTTGTCCTGAGTCTGCACAACTCTGCCAGGACCTAGGATCAAGAGAGACGCTCAAGTGTTTTAGTACTATATCTCTTGACACAATGATAAAAATAATCATGGCCTCTAAACCTTCAAGCTGCATACTGGACCCTATTCCAACTAAACTACTGAAAGAGCTGCTTCCTGTGCTTGGCCCTCCTATGTTGAACATAATAAACGGCTCTCTATCCACCGGATGTGTACCAAACTCACTAAAAGTGGCAGTAATAAAGCCTCTCTTGAAAAAGCCAAACCTTGACCCAGAAAATATAAAAAACTATCGGCCTATATCGAATCTTCCATTCCTCTCAAAAATTTTAGAAAAGGCTGTTGCGCAACAACTCACTGCCTTCCTGAAGGCAAACAATGTATACGAAATGCTTCAGTCTGGTTTTAGACCCCATCATAGCACTGAGACGGCACTTGTGAAGGTGGTAAATGACATTTTAATGGCATCGGACCGAGGCTCTGCATCTGTCCTCGTGCTCCTAGACCTTAGTGCTGCTTTTGATACCATCGATCACCACATTCTTTTGGAGAGATTGGAAACCCAAATTGGTCTACACGGACAAGTTCTGGCCTGGTTTAGATCTTATCTGTCGGAAAGATATCAGTTTGTCTCTGTGAATGGTTTGTCCTCTGACAAATCAACTGTAAATTTCGGTGTTCCTCAAGGTTCCGTTTTAGGACCACTATTGTTTTCACTATATATTTCACCTCTTGGGGATGTTATTCGAAAACATAATGTTAACTTTCACTGCTATGCGGATGACACACAGCTGTACATTTCAATGAAACATGGTGAAGCCCCAAAATTGCCCTTGCTAGAAGCATGTGTTTCAGACATAAGGAAGTGGATGGCTGCAAACTTTCTACGTTTAAACTAGGACAAAACAGAGATGCTTGTTCTAGGTCCCAAGAAACAAACAGATCTTCTGTTGAATCTGACAATTAATCTTAATGGTTGTACAGGCGTCTCAAATAAAACTGTGAAGGACCTCGGCGTTACTCTGGACCCTGATCTCTCTTTTGAAGAACATATCAAGACCATTTCAAGGACAGCTTTTTTCCATCTACGTAACATTGCAAAAATCAGAAACTTCCTGTCCAAAAATGATGCAGAAAAATTAATCCATGCTTTTGTCACTTCTAGGTTAGACTACTGCAATGCTCTACTTTCCGGCTACCCGGATAAAGCACTAAATAAACTTCAGTTAGTGCTAAATACGGCTGCTAGAATCTTGACTAGAACCCCAAAAATGTATCATATTACTCCAGTGCTAGCCTCTCTACACTGGCTTCCTGTTAAAGCAAGGGCTGATTTCAAGGTTTTACTGCTAACCTACAAAGCATTACATGGGCTTGCTCCTACCTATCTCTCTGATTTGGTCCTGCCGTACATACCTACACGTACGCTACGGTCACAAGACGCAGGCCTCCTAATTGTCCCTAGAATTTCTAAGCAAACAGCTGGAGGCAGGGCTTTCTCCTATAGAGCTACATTTTTATGGAACGGTCTGCCTACCCATGTCAGAGACGCAAACTCGGTCTCAACCTTTAAGTCTCTACTGAAGACTCATCTCTTCAGTGGGTCATATGATTGAGTGTAGTCTGGCCCAGGAGTGGGAAGGTGAACGGGAAGGCTCTGGAGCAACGAACCGCCCTTGCTGTCTCTGCCTGGCCGGTTCCCCTCTTTCCACTGGGATTCTCTGCCTCTAACCCTATTACAGGGGCTGACTGGGGCTCTCTCATGCCGTCCCTGGAGGGGGTGCGTCACCTGAGTGGGTTGATTTACTGATGTGGTCATCCTGTCTGGGTTGGCGCCCCCCCCCCCCCCCCTTGGGTTGTGCCGTGGCGGAGGTCTTTGTGGGCTATACTCAGCCTTGTCTCAGGATGGTAAGTTGGTGGTTGAAGATATTCCTCTAGTGGTGTGGGGGCTGTGCTTTGGCAAAGTGGGTGGGGTTATATCCCTCCTGTTTGGCCCTGTCCGGGGGTGTCCTCGCATGGGACCACAGTGTCTCCTGACCCCTCCTGTCTCAGCCTCCAGTATTTATGCAGCAGTAGTTTATGTGTCGGGGGACTAGGGTCAGTTTGTTATATCTGGAGTACTTCTCCTGTCCTATTCGGTGTCCTGTGTGAATCTAAGTGTGCGTTCTCTAATTCTCTCCTTCTCTCTTTCTTTCTCTCTCTCGGAGGACCTGAGCCCTAGGACCATGCCCCAGGACTACCTGACATGATGACTCCTTGCTGTCCCCAGTCCACCTGGCCGTGCTGCTGCTCCAGTTTCAACTGTTCTGCCTTATTATTATTCGACCATGCTGGTCATTTATGAACATTTGAACATCTTGGCCATGTTCTGTTATAATCTCCACCCGGCACAGCCAGAAGAGGACTGGCCATCCCACATATGCTCTCTCTAATTCTCTCTTTCTTTCTCTCTCTCGGAGGACCTGAGCCCTAGGACCATGCCCCAGGAATACCTGACATGATGACTCCTTGCTGTCCCCAGTCCACCTGACTGTGCTGCTGCTCCAGTTTCAACTGTTCTGCCTTATTATTATTCGACCATGCTGGTCATTTATGAACATTTGAACATCTTGGCCATGTTCTGTTATAATCTCCACCCGGCACAGCCAGAAGAGGACTGGCCACCCCACATAGCCTGGTTCCTCTCTAGGTTTCTTCCTAGGTTTTGGCCTTTCTAGGGAGTTTTTCCTAGCCACCGTGCTTCTACACCTGCATTGCTTGCTGTTTGGGGTTTTAGGCTGGGTTTCTGTACAGCACTTTGAGATATCAGCTGATGTACGAAGGGCTATATAAATAAATTTGATTTGATTTGAACAATGCTAACAAAACTTGTTCCACCACACTTTCTCCCTCACCTCAAACTAGTACACAGCGTTGTACCAGATCTTTAGTTTCTTGGCAATTTCTCGCATGGAATAGCCTGCATTTCTCAGAACAAGAACAGACTGACTAGTTTCAGAAAAAATATTTTTGTTTCTGGCCATTTTGAGCCTGTAATCGAACCCACAAATGCTGATGCTCCAGATACTCAACTAGTCTAAAGAAGGCCAGTTTTATTGCTTCTTTAATCAGAACATCAGTTTTCAGATGTGCTAACATAACTCTTTTGCAGTTTTCTAATGATCAATTAGCCTTTTAAAAGTATACACTTGGATTAGCTAACACAACGTGCCATTGGAACACAGGAGTGATGGTTGCTGATAATGGGCCTCTATACATCTATGTAGATATTATTATTATTTATTTTTTTAATCTGCCATTTCCAGCTACAATAGTCATTTACAACATTAACAATGTCTACACTGTATTTCTGAACAATTTGATGTTCTTTTAATGGACAAAAAAAAGTGTGTTTCTTTCAAAAACACGGAAGCCAAAACTTTTGAGCATTAATGTATATGTGGGTATGTGTATGTATTGTAATGACCTGACTAGATCATAAAGGAACAATTGTCCAGACAGAGGGTTGAGTTTACGAATTGACGGTTTATTAAACCAACTTTACACAGGCTACTGGTTGGCCGTAGCCCACGCCAAATAAACGAAAGATACCCACAAGCCAACCATGACCACAGAGGCAAGCTTCTGAAAGGTTGTTCTAGTGTGGATATGAATGGAGGCTATGGTCATAACAGAGAACAGAAAAACATGGCTGCCTGAGAGTAGTTGTTCTGCTGGTCAGGGAAGGCAATAGACCCTGATCTTATGATCAGGGTAAAATCACTACCCCACAACAATACAATCTACTACCTCACAACGCCTCAGCAGATAGACAATGATTTCATAATGTACTTTATTGATTTCTTCCTGTTCATTCTCAAAACACCACAGCAAATGTGTTCAGAATATTATCTTTTACAATGACCATAAGAGGAGATTGACTGTAGTATCCTTGGTGGTTGACACATTGAGAAAGACAGTAGGTTGTACAGTTACAGTGCCTTGCCAAAGTATTCGGCCCCCTTGAACTTTGCGACCTTTTGCCACATTTCAGGCTTCAAACATAAAGATATAAAACTGTATTTTTTTGTGAAGAATCAACAACAAGTGGGACACAATCATGAAGTGGAACGACATTTATTGGATATTTCAAACTTTTTTAACAAATAAAAAACTGAAAAATTGGGCGTGCAAAATTATTCAGCCCCTTTACTTTCAGTGCAGCAAACTCTCTCCAGAAGTTCAGTGAGGATCTCTGAATGATCCAATGTTGACCTAAATGATAATGATGATAAATACAATCCACCTGTGTGTAATCAAGTCTCCGTATAAATGCACCTGCACTGTGATAGTCTCAGAGGTCCGTCAAAAGCGCAGAGAGCATCATGAAGAACAAGGAACACACCAAGCAGGTCCGAGATACTGTTGTGAAGAAGTTTAAAGCTGGATTTGGATACAAAAAGATTTCCCAAGCTTTAAACATCCCAAGGAGCACTGTGCAAGCGATAATATTGAAATGGAAGGAGTATCAGACCACTGCAAATCTACCAAGACCTGGCCGTCCCTCTAAACTTTCAGCTCATACAAGGAGAAGACTGATCAGAGATGCAGCCAAGAGGCCCATGATCACTCTGGA
Source organism: Oncorhynchus mykiss (assembly GCF_057628025.1). Taxonomy (NCBI): domain Eukaryota; kingdom Metazoa; phylum Chordata; class Actinopteri; order Salmoniformes; family Salmonidae; genus Oncorhynchus; species Oncorhynchus mykiss. The sequence goes on along the minus strand of NC_143038.1, from coordinate 78,717,895 downwards.
TGAACTGCAGAGATCTACAGCTGAGGTGGGAGACTCTGTCCATAGGACAACAATCAGTCGTATATTGCACAAATCTGGCCTTTATGGAAGAGTGGCAAGAAGAAAGCCATTTCTTAAAGATATCCATAAAAAGTGTTGTTTAAAGTTTGCCACAAGCCACCTGGGAGACACACCAAACATGTGGAAGAAGGTGCTCTGGTCAGATGAAACCAAAATTTAACTTTTTGGCAACAATGCAAAACGTTATGTTTGGCGTAAAAGCAACACAGCTGAACACACCATCCCCACTGTCAAACATGGTGGTGGCAGCATCATGGTTTGGGCCTGCTTTTCTTCAGCAGGGACAGGGAAGATGGTTAAAATTGATGGGAAGATGGATGGAGCCAAATACAGGACCATTCTGGAAGAAAACCTGATGGAGTCTGCAAAAGACCTGAGACTGGGACGGAGATTTGTCTTCCAACAAGACAATGATCCAAAACATAAAGCAAAATCTACAATGGAATGGTTCAAAAATAAACATATCCAGGTGTTAGAATGGCCAAGTCAAAGTCCAGACCTGAATCCAATCGAGAATCTGTGGAAAGAACTGAAAACTGCTGTTCACAAATGCTCTCCATCCAACCTCACTGAGCTCGAGCTGTTTTGCAAGGAGGAATGGAAAAAAATGTCAGTCTCTCGATGTGCAAAACTGATAGAGACATACCCCAAGTGACTTACAGCTGTAATCGCAGCAAAAGGTGGCGCTACAAAGTATTAACTTAAGGGGGCTGAATAATTTTGCACGCCCAATTTTTCAGTTTTTGATTTGTTAAAAAAGTTTGAAATATCCAATAAATGTCGTTCCACTTCATGATTGTGTCCCACTTGTTGTTGATTCTTCACAAAAAAATACAGTTTTATATATTTATGTTTGAAGCCTGAAATGTGGCAAAAGGTCGCAAAGTTCAAGGGGGCCGAATACTTTCGCAAGGCACTGTATCTCCCAGTGTAGGTGTAACCCTAAAACTATCCAACCTACTACCTCATCCCACTGAGCAGAGGAAACAGAGGAACCGTGGCACCTGGTCTGATCCACCTCACAGCATCTGTTGAGAGAGAGACTGGATAGTAATACTGCCACTTTTAGGATCAATTCCATCATAACAAACAAACAAAAATTCTACATTGTTACGTTACAGCCTTATTCTAAAATAGATTTTTTAAAATGTATATTCAACCTACACGTTATACCCCATGATGACAAAGCAAAAACAGGTTTAGAAATTTTAGCAAACTTTTTGTTATTTTCAAAATTCAGGGGAGAGGGATTTGAGAGGAACCTTTCATTCAACTAGTTGTATGTATTATTTTGGGTGTGTTTTGAGACTGGTTGTGAACCAAGGTTTCCAGAACCCTTCTGTTGCTCTCTTACATGGTTTAACTAAGGGAAAGCAGTGGTGAAATACAGAGTTGAAAGATGAGAAAGTCTGGTAAGCAGACTCCACATCGGGCTGATTATAATTTTATTTATAAACAATATCAATCAACCTCTTAAAGCGCTCCCAATTACTTTAGTTCAATATTCTAGATTTAATGCTACTAATCATTCCCATCTGTTCATTTCCAGCTGCCAAAGAGAAGTGGAAAGTTGGAAAGTGGTCACAAATGTCAGCATAAAGAATACCTTTATCAGCCACATTATTCAATGAATAGGAGAGAGTATGATCAATAAGGGAGGCAGATGAACAGGTCAGTCTGTGGGCGTATAGATGAGGGGATATCTGGTGTATGAACTATTCAGAAAGTCATGTCAGTCTGTGGGCGTATAGATGAGGGGATATCTGGTGTATGAACTATTCATAAAGTCATGTCAGTCTGTGGGCGTATAGATGAGGGGATATCTGGTGCATGAACTATTCAGAAAGTCATGTCAGTCTGTGGGCGTATAGAAGAGGGGATAGGGATATCTGGTGTATGAACTATTCAGAAAGTCATGTCAGTCTCTGGGCGTATAGATGAGGGGATATCTGGTGCATGAACTATTCAGAAAGTCATGTCAGTCTGTGGTTCTCACATTTAAATATATTTATGTTGTAATCACACAACAGAAAACACATTTTTATCTTCATTATTAATCAAATCCAAGGTTGATGCAAGGATATCAATGAAAATACCAATGTAAGAAATGTGTGACCAACAGATGCATCCAATTACCACCAAGAAATGAACAGGAGGGAATTTATATGAAAAGAGATTCAACATCTATGTTATCAGATGTAAGTGTGAGGTCCTCGCTTAAATTTTTTAAAATGTTTATGAACAAAAATGGACCCTCCTCCTCCCAATCTTTGTGCTATCTAACCTCCAAACGAGTTTCAATGCCATACAACACTCCTTCCGTGGCCTCCAACTGCTCTTCAACACTAGTAAAACCAAATGCATGCTTTTCAACCGTTCGCTGCCTGCACCCTGGACGGTTTCGACCTAGAATATGTTGACAACTATAAAAACCTAGGCTAGACTGTAACTCTCCTTCCAGACTCATATTAAAATATCTCCAATCCAAAATCGGCTTTCTATTTCGCAACAAAGCCTCCTTCACTCATGCCGCCAAACTTACCCTAGTAAAACTGACTATCCTACCGATCCTCGACTTTGGCGATGTCATCTACAAAATAGCTTCCAACAGTTTGTGTCGGGGGGCCAGGGTCAGTTTGTTATATCTGGAGTACTTCTCCTGTCTTATCCGGTGTCCTGTGTGAATTTAAGTATGCTCTCTCTAATTCTTTCTTTCTCTCTCTCGGAGGACCTGAGCCCTAGGACCATGCCTCAGGACTACCTTGCATGATGACTCCTTGCTGTCCCCAGTCCTGTGATTATTATTACTTGACCCTGCTGGTAATTTATGAACATTTGAACATCTTGGCCATGTTCTGTTATAATCTCCACCAGGCACAGCCAGAAGAGGACTGGCCACCCCTTATAGCCTGGTTCCTCTCTCGGTTTCTTCCTACGTTTTGGCCTTTCTAGGGAGTTTTTCCTAGCCACCGTGCTTCTACACCTGCATTGCTTGCTGTTTGGGGGTTTCTGTACAGCACTTTGAGATATCAGCTGATGTACGAAGGGCTATATAAAAACATGTTATTTGAAATTTTATTTGAACACGCTACTCAGCAAACTGGATGCAGTCTATCACAGTGCCATCCGTTTTGTTACCAAATCACCTTATACCACCCACCACTGCGACCTGTATGCTCTAGTCGGCTGGCCCTCACTACATATTCGTCGCCAGACCCACTGGCTCCAGGTCATCTATAAGTCTATGCTAGGTAAAGCTCCGCCTTGTCTCAGTTCACTGGTCACGATAACACGTTCCAGCAGGTATATCTCACTGATCATCCCCAAAGCCAACACCCCATTTGGCCGCCTTTCCTTCCAGTTCTCTGCTGCTTATTCCAGCAGCGTGTGTTTGGTCATGAGGTTAGGTGAAACACATGGAATACTAACCCAAATACGGAGACTGACTGTAGGCCTATACCCTCTCACACATAGACTAATATAATATTAACCCCTGCAAAATTATACAACAAATGTTAACTTTGTCTCGGGAACAGGTGTGGAGAAATAGGATTTCTTTCAGCATCTCTTGAGAAAAAGTGAATGCGAGTGTGATCTTTGACACTTATGCAAGCATACCACATAAAATATGCACCCAAGACAAACTGTCTTATCAGAAACGTGTTTCTTAGTTCTCAACTTTCTATTTCCTTAAAACCAGTCAGTCAAACTGATGATATTTGGACATTTTGCACAGGAACAATCTTTCCACTGTTGGAGTTCATGCTTTTTCTCCCCGGTCCCTAAAGGAAACAAGTCAACTTCACCAGTGTTAACTAGATTACTAAACACATTCATTAGATCAATGTAAAACAATCTGGTGAAAACTAATTTATTTAGTCTTCTAGGCAACAAGTTAAGACACAGCTTCTCTTCAATGTATCTAACTATAGTTGACAAACAAATGGCCTACCAAATGTCCCAAGATATATGGCTTACCAAATGTCGGAAATTCTAAGCAGAAATTGATCTAAATTAGGGTTGAAAGCAGCCAAAGCCAGTAGGATATACGGTCCAGTACAGTGTAAAATTCTAAATAATGATGGAATTATTATGGTGGATGGAACTGCGCATGTATAGCCTACTTTTTTCAGTGATTGGTTTGCCCAATCAGATTGAAACATCACAACACCCATGATATGCCAAACAGAGCTGGTGAAAAACTGTAAACAGGATAAGGTGTTGACATAACACAGTGTTCTATCTAAAATCAGCATATCCCAAGCATCTTATCCAGGCTTCTCATAACTGGAATATTGGTGTGCATGTAAACATGGTCACTGTAGTTTTGGGAGCACACAGAGATTATATTGCGCAAGCACAGGTGAATTACGAGAGTGTAGAGGCAAGTATACTGTGAGCAGGGAGATGCATACCTGACACTTCATTTCTTGCACTCAATTCTACTTTCTGGGCATGCAACATTTTTGTCTGAGCACTTAACTCTCTCAGCTACTCAACATGATCCTCTGCACTGCCAAGAGTTGTTTTATCTGAACTCGCGACTCTCCACCCGCACTCAACATTATTTTCTGCGTTTGACATGCCCCCCTACGCCTTCAAATTGAGAGACAGAAATGATGCCAAACACAGCATAAACGTTTTGAACCGCAGCAAAACGTTTTGCAACGAAAATGTGTTTCTTACTGGACAAATTCAGTTAGGGACCACTCCCCGCTTTGGCCATTTGCTTTCGTTTTGGTTTGTAGAAACTTTATTTTTTATATCGGTCTCCTCTCTTTCACATCAAGTCCCCTATAGTCCTGTTCAGCCAGCCAATGTCCTGATCAACCACCAACAGGACCCTCATACCTCACTGTTCTTTAATGAATGGGAGAGGAAATGTCAAGTCACCCTCCCACTTGCTTCTGGTTCAGATCCCCAGTCTGACAGGAGATAAAATCAAATCAGGTGGGGTGTGAGCCAGTAAACAGATGGCCCATCTTTAACGTGTCCTAGCTGAATGACTTGGCCAGCAACCAGAGGGTTATGGGCAACAGTATCCTTGATGCAATCTCTTGTTGTTGTGCCCCTGAGCAAGGCACTTAACCCCTGGCCTAACTGCAACTTTTCCAGGGGTGTTGCACCTAATTCCTGAATGAGTAATGTTAGCGGGATAGAAACACTGGCCTAACTGCAACTTTTCCAGGGGTGTTGCACCTGATTCCTGAATGAGTAATGTTAGCGGGATAGAAACACTGGCCTAACTAACTAGCGCAGGGGTGCAAAGAAAAATAATGAACATATCTGCTAATTTATTGCCTCTAGGACAAAGGAATGTGGATTAGTTTTACTGAAGGACTGGTCTGTTTACGCTCTCTGTAAAACTGTTATTTATCCGACAATAAGTGTACTGCGTCATTTTGAAACGAGACATCCCAAAAATGAGGCAGACAAGGCTAAAGGAATCAAGAGGGCCTTGTCCAGATATGAAAAGCAGAGCAGTGTGTTAACAAATCTACATGCAGTCTAAAGTCAAGCTACAGAGGGAAGCTGCAAAGTTGTGCAGTGCATCGCTAAACATGGAAAACCATTTATTGATGGGGAATATATCAAGGAGGCTTTCCTCAGTCTATTTTTGATGGATTGATTAACAAAGACACAACCATCTCAAAGGTAAAATACATGCCTGTGTCTGACAGAACTGTTGAAAGGTGCGTTACAGAGATGGTGGAAAATGTAAAGGAGCAGCAAACTGGAGCGTTAAAAGATGCACCTGTGTTTAGTGTGTCTCTTGATGAGAGGGGATGTGAATGACATTCCACGTCTGGCAGTTGTTGTAAGATACTGTGACTCAGAGCAGGTAAGTGATGAGCTGCCTTGTTTAAAACCCACTGACTCAGAGCAGGTATGTGATGAGCTGCCTTGTTTAAAACCCACTGGTTCTCAGAGCAGGTACATGAGGAGCTGCCTTGTTTAAAACCCACTGTGACTCAGAGCAGGTATGTGATGAGCTGCCTTGTTTAAAACCCACTGGTTCTCAGAGCAGGTACGTGAGGAGCTGCCTTGTTTAAAACCCACTGTGACTCAGAGCAGGTATGTGATGAGCTGCCTTGTTTAAAACCCACTGGTTTTCAGAGCAGGTACATGAGGAGCTGCCTTGTTTAAAACCCACTGACTCAGAGCAGGTATGTGAGGCGCTGCCTTGTTTAAAACCCACTGTGACTCAGAGCAGGTATGTGATGCGCTGCCTTGTTTAAAACCCACTGTGACTCAGAGCAGGTATGTGAGGATCTGCCTTGTTTAAAACCAATGCATGGTACTACTAGATGCAAAATTCCTTCACAGATCATTTTGAGGAGAGCGGTGTCAATATTAAAAACATATTCGCTATTACAACTGACGATCCCCCACTATGGTGTGGAGGGAGGGATTTTTTGAGTCCTAACGGTGCTACGGACCTTGCTCAGGGTCAAACATGGCCATGTTACTCAATGACGTTGTTTGCTATGGAGAACGCTCAAAGAAACGTGCTAGAAAACAAATGGAGAATTTGCTCGCCCTCTTCCTGGAATTAGATATCATAAAAGGATGTAGTTATCAATTTACATTTTAACATTTCAATATTGTGTATTTGATTACATGTAATCACATTTGTACATTAAATGTAGCCAGGTTATTGCAAATTGTGAATGAAACGTGTGTCAAAGCAAACGCAAGAAATCCTTCAAATTGAGAACCTATTTTAGCTCATGATTATTATAGCTATTATAGCTAGCTATAACATATTTATTCCATTCTAGCTGTGGAACTGTAATATAACTAGCTAGACTTTTAGTTATTAATGAGCATGGGCATGTATTCACATCCACAGGCTCCCCTTCTGAACTTCCAGCCCATTACACTCTCTTCTACAGTGCCTTGCGAAAGTATTCGGCCCCCTTGAACTTTGCGACCTTTTGCCACATTTCAGGCTTCAAACATAAAGATATAAAACTGTATTTTTTTGTGAAGAATCAACAACAAGTGGGACACAATCATGAAGTGGACCGACATTTATTGGATATTTCAAACTTTTTTAACAAATCAAAAACTGAAAAATTGGGTGTGCAAAATTATTCAGCCCCCTTAAGTTAATATTTTGTAGCGCCACCTTTTGCTGCGATTACAGCTGTAAGTCGCTTGGGGTATGTCTCTATCAGTTTTGCACATCGAGAGACTGAAATTTTCTCCCATTCCTCCTTGCAAAACAGCTCGAGCTCAGTGAGGTTGGATGGAGAGCATTTGTGAACAGCAGTTTTCAGTTCTTTCCACAGATTCTCGATTGGATTCAGGTCTGGACTTTGACTTGGCCATTCTAACACCTGGATATGTTATTTTTGAACCATTCCATTGTAGATTTTGCTTTATGTTTTGGATCATTGTCTTGTTGGAAGACAAATCTCCGTCCCAGTCTCAGGTCTTTTGCAGACTCCATCAGGTTTTCTTCCAGAATGGTCCTGTATTTGGCTCCATCCATCTTCCCATCAATTTTAACCATCTTCCCTGTCCCTGCTGAAGAAAAGCAGGCCTTAACCATGATGCTGCCACCACCATGTTTGACAGTGGGGATGGTGTGTTCAGCTGTGTTGCTTTTACGCCAAACATAACGTTTTGCATTGTTGGCAAAAAGTTCAATTTTGGTTTCATCTGACCAGAGCACCTTCTTATACATGTTTGGTGTGTCTCCCAGGTGGCTTGTGGCAAACTTTAAACGACACTTTTTATGGATATCTTTAAGAAATGGCTTTCTTCTTGCCACTCTTCCATAAAGGCCAGATTTGTGCAATATACGACTGATTGTTGTCCTATGGACAGAGTCTCCCACCTCAGCTGTAGATCTCTGCAGTTCATTCAGAGTGATCATGGGCCTCTTGGCTGCATCTCTGATCAGTCTTCTCCTTGTATGAGCTGAAAGTTTAGAGGGACGGCCAGGTCTTGGTAGATTTGCAGTGGTCTGATACTCCTTCTATTTCAATATTATCACTTGCACAGTGCTCCTTGGGATGTTTAAAGCTTGGGAAATCTTTTTGTATCCAAATCCGGCTTTAAACTTCTTCACAACAGTATCTCGGACCTGCCTGGTGTGTTCCTTGTTCTTCATGATGCTCTCTGCGCTTTTAACGGACCTCTGAGACTATCACAGTGCAGGTGCATTTATACGGAGACTTGATTACACACAGGTGGATTGTATTTATCATCATTAGTCATTTAGGTCAACATTGGATCATTCAGAGATCCTCACTGAACTTCTGGAGAGAGTTTGCTGCACTGAAAGTAAAGGGGCTGAATAATTTTGCACGCCCAATTTTTCAGTTTTTGATTTGTTAAAAAAGTTTGAAATATCCAATAAATGTCGTTCCACTTCATGATTGTGTCCCACTTGTTGTTGATTCCTCACAAAAAAATACAGTTTTATATCTTTATGTTTGAAGCCTGAAATGTGGCAAAAGGTTGCAAAGTTCAAGGGGGCCGAATACTTTCGCAAGGCACTGTACATTCTCATTTAGTTTTGAGTCAGTACCACATAAACATATGAAGCAATAATGAATTTTTATTGACTTTGTGTTCAACTTACTAGAAGTATTTTAAATGCTTTTGGGTTTATAATGTGTTATTTCCATACTGCCCGAATTTGTTTTGTTATTTTGGATTTGTTAGAAAAATATTGGTTTATTTATTTCACATGACAGTAATTAATACTAGTCCTATCTGGAAAAACATGTAGATATCAATTAGAGTGAAGGAACATGTAAAACAGACCTATTTCACAGTTTTATTTTGTTAGAGTTTATTGGTTTAGATCAGACTCAAACTGTTTGTTTCTCTCTGTGCTGGTTTGAGTTGCATACAGTGTCTTCAGAAAGTGTTCACACCCCTTGACTTGTTGTGTTACAGATGACATTTAACATAGATTCAATTGAAATGTTATGTCACTGGCCTATCCCTATAATGTGAAAGTGGAATTATGTTTTTAGAAAATGTTTACAAATTAATAAAAAATGAAAAGCTGAAATGTCTTGAGTCAATAAGTATTCAACCCTTTTGTTATGGCAAGCCTCAATAACTTCAGGAGGAAAAACGTGCTTGCAAAATATGCTTAACAAGTCACACACTCTGTGTGCAAAATAGTGTTTAACATGTTTAACATGATTTTTGAATGACTACTTCATCTCTGTACCCCACACATAAAAGTATCAGTAAGGTCTCGCAGTCGAGCAGTGAATTTTAAACAGATTCAACCACAAAGCCCCGGCAGGATTTCCATTGCTTTGCAAAGAAGGGCACCTATTGGTAGATGGATACAAATTAAAATAGCACATTAAATATCCCCTTGAGCATGGTGACGTTATTAATTACACTTTGGAGGGTGTATCAATACATCCAGTCACTACAAAGATACAGGTGTCCTTCCTAACTCAGTTGCAGGAGAGGAAGGAATGGAATTATTATGGTGGATGGAACTGCGCATGTATAGCCTACTTTTTTCAGTGATTGGTTTGCCCAATCAGATTGAAACATCACAACACCCATGATATGCCAAACAGAGCTGGTGAAAAACTGTAAACAGGATAAGGTGTTGACATAACACAGTGTTCTATCTAAAATCAGCATATCCCAAGCATCTTATCCAGGCTTCTCATAACTGGAATATTGGTGTGCATGTAAACATGGTCACTGTAGTTTTGGGAGCACACAGAGATTATATTGCGCAAGCACAGGTGAATTACGAGAGTGTAGAGGCAAGTATACTGTGAGCAGGGAGATGCATACCTGACACTTCATTTCTTGCACTCAATTCTACTTTCTGGGCATGCAACATTTTTGTCTGAGCACTTAACTCTCTCAGCTACTCAACATGATCCTCTGCACTGCCAAGAGTTGTTTTATCTGAACTCGCGACTCTCCACCCGCACTCAACATTATTTTCTGCGTTTGACATGCCCCCCTACGCCTTCAAATTGAGAGACAGAAATGATGCCAAACACAGCATAAACGTTTTGAACCGCAGCAAAACGTTTTGCAACGAAAATGTGTTTCTTACTGGACAAATTCAGTTAGGGACCACTCCCCGCTTTGGCCATTTGCTTTCGTTTTGGTTTGTAGAAACTTTATTTTTTATATCGGTCTCCTCTCTTTCACATCAAGTCCCCTATAGTCCTGTTCAGCCAGCCAATGTCCTGATCAACCACCAACAGGACCCTCATACCTCACTGTTCTTTAATGAATGGGAGAGGAAATGTCAAGTCACCCTCCCACTTGCTTCTGGTTCAGATCCCCAGTCTGACAGGAGATAAAATCAAATCAGGTGGGGTGTGAGCCAGTAAACAGATGGCCCATCTTTAACGTGTCCTAGCTGAATGACTTGGCCAGCAACCAGAGGGTTATGGGCAACAGTATCCTTGATGCAATCTCTTGTTGTTGTGCCCCTGAGCAAGGCACTTAACCCCTGGCCTAACTGCAACTTTTCCAGGGGTGTTGCACCTAATTCCTGAATGAGTAATGTTAGCGGGATAGAAACACTGGCCTAACTGCAACTTTTCCAGGGGTGTTGCACCTGATTCCTGAATGAGTAATGTTAGCGGGATAGAAACACTGGCCTAACTAACTAGCGCAGGGGTGCAAAGAAAAATAATGAACATATCTGCTAATTTATTGCCTCTAGGACAAAGGAATGTGGATTAGTTTTACTGAAGGACTGGTCTGTTTACGCTCTCTGTAAAACTGTTATTTATCCGACAATAAGTGTACTGCGTCATTTTGAAACGAGACATCCCAAAAATGAGGCAGACAAGGCTAAAGGAATCAAGAGGGCCTTGTCCAGATATGAAAAGCAGAGCAGTGTGTTAACAAATCTACATGCAGTCTAAAGTCAAGCTACAGAGGGAAGCTGCAAAGTTGTGCAGTGCATCGCTAAACATGGAAAACCATTTATTGATGGGGAATATATCAAGGAGGCTTTCCTCAGTCTATTTTTGATGGATTGATTAACAAAGACACAACCATCTCAAAGGTAAAATACATGCCTGTGTCTGACAGAACTGTTGAAAGGTGCGTTACAGAGATGGTGGAAAATGTAAAGGAGCAGCAAACTGGAGCGTTAAAAGATGCACCTGTGTTTAGTGTGTCTCTTGATGAGAGGGGATGTGAATGACATTCCACGTCTGGCAGTTGTTGTAAGATACTGTGACTCAGAGCAGGTAAGTGATGAGCTGCCTTGTTTAAAACCCACTGACTCAGAGCAGGTATGTGATGAGCTGCCTTGTTTAAAACCCACTGGTTCTCAGAGCAGGTACATGAGGAGCTGCCTTGTTTAAAACCCACTGTGACTCAGAGCAGGTATGTGATGAGCTGCCTTGTTTAAAACCCACTGGTTCTCAGAGCAGGTACGTGAGGAGCTGCCTTGTTTAAAACCCACTGTGACTCAGAGCAGGTATGTGATGAGCTGCCTTGTTTAAAACCCACTGGTTTTCAGAGCAGGTACATGAGGAGCTGCCTTGTTTAAAACCCACTGACTCAGAGCAGGTATGTGAGGCGCTGCCTTGTTTAAAACCCACTGTGACTCAGAGCAGGTATGTGATGCGCTGCCTTGTTTAAAACCCACTGTGACTCAGAGCAGGTATGTGAGGATCTGCCTTGTTTAAAACCAATGCATGGTACTACTAGATGCAAAATTCCTTCACAGATCATTTTGAGGAGAGCGGTGTCAATATTAAAAACATATTCGCTATTACAACTGACGATCCCCCACTATGGTGTGGAGGGAGGGATTTTTTGAGTCCTAACGGTGCTACGGACCTTGCTCAGGGTCAAACATGGCCATGTTACTCAATGACGTTGTTTGCTATGGAGAACGCTCAAAGAAACGTGCTAGAAAACAAATGGAGAATTTGCTCGCCCTCTTCCTGGAATTAGATATCATAAAAGGATGTAGTTATCAATTTACATTTTAACATTTCAATATTGTGTATTTGATTACATGTAATCACATTTGTACATTAAATGTAGCCAGGTTATTGCAAATTGTGAATGAAACGTGTGTCAAAGCAAACGCAAGAAATCCTTCAAATTGAGAACCTATTTTAGCTCATGATTATTATAGCTATTATAGCTAGCTATAACATATTTATTCCATTCTAGCTGTGGAACTGTAATATAACTAGCTAGACTTTTAGTTATTAATGAGCATGGGCATGTATTCACATCCACAGGCTCCCCTTCTGAACTTCCAGCCCATTACACTCTCTTCTACAGTGCCTTGCGAAAGTATTCGGCCCCCTTGAACTTTGCGACCTTTTGCCACATTTCAGGCTTCAAACATAAAGATATAAAACTGTATTTTTTTGTGAAGAATCAACAACAAGTGGGACACAATCATGAAGTGGACCGACATTTATTGGATATTTCAAACTTTTTTAACAAATCAAAAACTGAAAAATTGGGTGTGCAAAATTATTCAGCCCCCTTAAGTTAATATTTTGTAGCGCCACCTTTTGCTGCGATTACAGCTGTAAGTCGCTTGGGGTATGTCTCTATCAGTTTTGCACATCGAGAGACTGAAATTTTCTCCCATTCCTCCTTGCAAAACAGCTCGAGCTCAGTGAGGTTGGATGGAGAGCATTTGTGAACAGCAGTTTTCAGTTCTTTCCACAGATTCTCGATTGGATTCAGGTCTGGACTTTGACTTGGCCATTCTAACACCTGGATATGTTATTTTTGAACCATTCCATTGTAGATTTTGCTTTATGTTTTGGATCATTGTCTTGTTGGAAGACAAATCTCCGTCCCAGTCTCAGGTCTTTTGCAGACTCCATCAGGTTTTCTTCCAGAATGGTCCTGTATTTGGCTCCATCCATCTTCCCATCAATTTTAACCATCTTCCCTGTCCCTGCTGAATAAAAGCAGGCCTTAACCATGATGCTGCCACCACCATGTTTGACAGTGGGGATGGTGTGTTCAGCTGTGTTGCTTTTACGCCAAACATAACGTTTTGCATTGTTGGCAAAAAGTTCAATTTTGGTTTCATCTGACCAGAGCACCTTCTTATACATGTTTGGTGTGTCTCCCAGGTGGCTTGTGGCAAACTTTAAACGACACTTTTTATGGATATCTTTAAGAAATGGCTTTCTTCTTGCCACTCTTCCATAAAGGCCAGATTTGTGCAATATACGACTGATTGTTGTCCTATGGACAGAGTCTCCCACCTCAGCTGTAGATCTCTGCAGTTCATTCAGAGTGATCATGGGCCTCTTGGCTGCATCTCTGATCAGTCTTCTCCTTGTATGAGCTGAAAGTTTAGAGGGACGGCCAGGTCTTGGTAGATTTGCAGTGGTCTGATACTCCTTCTATTTCAATATTATCACTTGCACAGTGCTCCTTGGGATGTTTAAAGCTTGGGAAATCTTTTTGTATCCAAATCCGGCTTTAAACTTCTTCACAACAGTATCTCGGACCTGCCTGGTGTGTTCCTTGTTCTTCATGATGCTCTCTGCGCTTTTAACGGACCTCTGAGACTATCACAGTGCAGGTGCATTTATACGGAGACTTGATTACACACAGGTGGATTGTATTTATCATCATTAGTCATTTAGGTCAACATTGGATCATTCAGAGATCCTCACTGAACTTCTGGAGAGAGTTTGCTGCACTGAAAGTAAAGGGGCTGAATAATTTTGCACGCCCAATTTTTCAGTTTTTGATTTGTTAAAAAAGTTTGAAATATCCAATAAATGTCGTTCCACTTCATGATTGTGTCCCACTTGTTGTTGATTCCTCACAAAAAAATACAGTTTTATATCTTTATGTTTGAAGCCTGAAATGTGGCAAAAGGTTGCAAAGTTCAAGGGGGCCGAATACTTTCGCAAGGCACTGTACATTCTCATTTAGTTTTGAGTCAGTACCACATAAACATATGAAGCAATAATGAATTTTTATTGACTTTGTGTTCAACTTACTAGAAGTATTTTAAATGCTTTTGGGTTTATAATGTGTTATTTCCATACTGCCCGAATTTGTTTTGTTATTTTGGATTTGTTAGAAAAATATTGGTTTATTTATTTCACATGACAGTAATTAATACTAGTCCTATCTGGAAAAACATGTAGATATCAATTAGAGTGAAGGAACATGTAAAACAGACCTATTTCACAGTTTTATTTTGTTAGAGTTTATTGGTTTAGATCAGACTCAAACTGTTTGTTTCTCTCTGTGCTGGTTTGAGTTGCATACAGTGTCTTCAGAAAGTGTTCACACCCCTTGACTTGTTGTGTTACAGATGACATTTAACATAGATTCAATTGAAATGTTATGTCACTGGCCTATCCCTATAATGTGAAAGTGGAATTATGTTTTTAGAAAATGTTTACAAATTAATAAAAAATGAAAAGCTGAAATGTCTTGAGTCAATAAGTATTCAACCCTTTTGTTATGGCAAGCCTCAATAACTTCAGGAGGAAAAACGTGCTTGCAAAATATGCTTAACAAGTCACACACTCTGTGTGCAAAATAGTGTTTAACATGTTTAACATGATTTTTGAATGACTACTTCATCTCTGTACCCCACACATAAAAGTATCAGTAAGGTCTCGCAGTCGAGCAGTGAATTTTAAACAGATTCAACCACAAAGCCCCGGCAGGATTTCCATTGCTTTGCAAAGAAGGGCACCTATTGGTAGATGGATACAAATTAAAATAGCACATTAAATATCCCCTTGAGCATGGTGACGTTATTAATTACACTTTGGAGGGTGTATCAATACATCCAGTCACTACAAAGATACAGGTGTCCTTCCTAACTCAGTTGCAGGAGAGGAAGGAAACCACTCAGTGATTTCACCATGAGGCCAATGGTGACTTTAAAACAGTTACAGAGTTTAATGGCTGTGATAGGAGAAAACTGCGGATGTAACAACAACATTGTAGTTACTCCACAATGCTAACCTGATTGACAGAGTGAAAAGAAGGAAGCCTGTACAGAATACAAATATTCCAAAACATGCATCCTGTTTGCAACAAGGCACTATAGTAAAACTGCAAAAAATGTGGCAAAGAAATTAACTTTGGGTCCTGAATATAAAGTGTTATGTTTGGGTCAAATCCAACACAACACATCACTGACTACCACTCTTCATATTTTCAAGCATTCAAGCTCACTGCCAAAGGTGATTCTAACATGTATTTACTCAGGGGTGAGAATACTTATTGTATGTACATGAGATATTTCTGTATTTCATTTTCAATACATTTGCTAAAATGTCTAAAAGCCTATTTTCACTTTATCATTATGGGGTATTGTGTGTAGATGGGTGAGAGAAATAAATCAATTTAAATTCAGACTAACACAACAAAATGTTTAAGTCAAGGGGTATGAATACTTTCTGAAGGCGCTGTAGAGGGTTCACTTTAAAAAGGGTTCGACATATTGGATCTATTCAGAAATATACATCTCAATAACTATTTTTCAGAAAAGGTTCAATTCTGTAAAGATGGAAACTTTTCATTAAATTTCATTCAATATTTTTGGTAACATCAGCAGTGATCCAGAACGACTCAAGATGCCAGTGGATTAATATATTTAATTTTAGGTAAGCAAATTCGTTTTTTAAATCAAATGTGTGAAGCCATAATCGAAGGCCTTTGGTCATTGTGATGAAATATAAGCCTGCAGTGGTTTCAGAGTTTATTACTGAACAACAATACATACCCAACATGTAAAGTGTTTGTCCCATGTTTAATGAGCTGAAATAAAAGATCCCCAACATTTTCCAAACTCACAAAAGCTTATTTCTCTCAAATCTTGTGTATGAATTTGTTTACATCCCTGTTAGTGAGTATTGCTCCTTTGCCAAGATAATCCTTTGACCTGGCAGGTGTGGCATATCAACTATCTGATTAAACAGCATGATCATTTCACAGGTGCACCTTGTGCTGGGGACAATAAAAGGCCACTCTAAAATGTGCAGTTGTGTCACACAACACAATGGCAGTTTTGAGGGAGCGGTCAATTGGCATGCTGACTGCAGGAATGTCCAACAGAGCTGTTGCCAGAGATTTGAATGCTAATTTCTCTACCAAGTTGGTGGGCCTATGCCCTCCCAGGCCTGCACCCCTGCCCAGTCATGTGAAATCCATAGATTAGGGCGTAATGAATTTATTTAAATTTACTGATTTCCTTCTATGGACTGTAACTCTCTTTGAAATTGTTGCATGTTGCGTTTATATTTTAGTTCAGTGTACTATCCAGTATTTGAGGCCTAGCATTAGAAAACACTATACCACTTTACAAGGTAACCCTGCAAATTAACTTAAAGCCTAGCATTAGCAAACACTATACCACTTTACAAGGTAACCCTGTAAATGAACTTAAAGCCTAGCATTAGAAAACACTATACCATTTTACAAGGTAACCCTGTAAATGAACTTAAAGCCTAGCATTAGCAAACACTATACCACTTTACAAGGTAACCCTGCAAATGAACTTAAAGCCTAGCATTAGAAAACACTATACCACTTTACAAGCTAACCCTGTAAATGAACTTAAAAAACTCAAATAATGAATGATTGATTATGTGACATAAAGCAACAGACCCAGCCAGTAGTCATGGACAATACTTGTTTCATTGATTTCAGTGTGGTGTTGGTGGATGGATTGTCATGTCCAGTTTCAACTTGAAGCTACACTATATATACGAATGTAGGTGGACACCCCTTCAAATGAGTGGATTCGACTATTTCAGCCACACCCGTTGCTGGCTGACGTGTACTATCTAGCACAGAGCCATGCAATCTCCATAGACAAACATTGGCATTAGAATGGCCTTACTAAACAGCTCAGTGACTGTTAGCATGGCACCATCATAGGATGCCACCTTTCCAACAATTGTATTTATTTAACTAGGCAAGTCAGTTAAGAACAAATTCTTATTTACAATGAAGGCCTACCCCAGCCAAACCCTAACCCGGACGACGCTCGGCCAATTGTGTGCTGCCCTATGGGACTCCCAATCATGGCCGGTTGTGATACAGCCTCTAGCACTGATATGCAGAGCCTTATACCGCTGCACCTCTCGTGAACCCAACAGGTTAGTTTGTCAAATTTCTGCCTGGCTAGAGCTTCCCCGGCCAACTGTGAGTGCTGTTATTGTAAAGTGAAAAGGGCTGGGAGCAAAAACGTCTCAGCCACAAAGTGGTAGGCCACACAAGCTCAGCTCACAGAATGGGACCGCCGAGCGCTAAAGCGTGTAGCACATAAAAACCATCTGTCCTCGGTTGCAACACTCACTACCGAGTTCCAAACTGCCTCTGGAAGAAATGTCAGCACAAGAACTGTTCGGTGGGAGCTTCATGAAATGAGTTTCCATGGTCGAGAAGTCACACACAAGCCTAAGATCACCATGCGCAATGCAAAGCGTCGGCTGGAGTGGTGTAAAGCTCGCCGCTATTGGACTCTGGAGCAGTGCAAACAAGTTCTCTGGAGTGATGAATCACGCTTCACTATCTGGCAGTCTGACGGACGAATCTGGGTTTGGCGGATGCCAAAAGAACTCTACCTGCCCCAATGCATAGTGCCAACTGCAAAGTTTGGTGGAGGAGGAATAATGGTCTGGGGCGGTTTTTCATGGTTCGTGCCAGGTCTGTTAGTTCCCGTGAAGGGAATTCTTATTGCTTCAGAATACAATGACATTCTAGATGATTCTGTGCTTCCAACTTTGTGGCAACAGTTCCAGCATGACAATGCCCCGGTACACAAAGCGAGGTCCATACAGCAATGGTTTGTCGAGATCGGTGTGGAGGAACTTGACTGGCCTGCACAGAGCCCACACCTCAACCTCATCGAACACCTTTGGGATGAATTTGAATGCCGACTGCGAGCCAGGCCTAATCGCCCAACATCATTGCACGACCTCACTAATGCTATTTAACCAGGTATTAATATATATATATATAACCCTAACCCTTTATTTAACCAGGTATTTATATATAACCCTAACCCTTTTTTTAACCAGGTATTTATATATATAACCCTAACCCTTTATTTAACCAGGTAGGCCAGTTGAGAACAATTTCTCATTTACAACTGCGACCTGGCCAAGATAAAGCAAAGCAGTGAGACACAAACAACAACAACACAGAGTTACACATGGAATAAACAAACGTACAGTCAATAACACAATAGAAAAAATCTATATACAGTGTGTGCAAATGAGGTAAGATTAGGGAGGTAAGGCTATAAATAGGCCGTAGTGGCGAAGTAATTACAATATAGCAATTAAACACTGGAGTGATAGATGTGCAGAAGATGAATGTGCAAGTAGAGATCCTGGGGTGCAAAGGAGAAGAAAAAAACAACAATATAGGGATGAGGTAGTTGGATAGGCTATTTACAGATGAGCTATGTACAGGTGCAGTGATCTGTGAGCTGCTCTGGCAGCTGGTGCTTAAAGCTAGTGAGGGAGATATGAGTCTCCAGCTTCAGTGATTTTTGCAATTCTTTCCAGTCATTGGCAGCAGAGAACTGGAAGGAAAGGCGGCCAAAGTAGGAATAGGCTTTTGGGGGTGACCAGTGAAATATACCTGCTGGAGCGAGTCATCATTAATGAAGCAAACTAAGAGATTGATGCTTCCAGCCATCAGTGTATATTTCCATTTCTAAACAATGTTGCATGACCTGATCTGGTATTGTTCAGTGTTTGGGTATGAATGAATTGCATGTCTTTAACAAATTGCATAGGCCTACATTTGTATACATTTCCCTGATATATTTAATCGAAATGTTTACTTTCTACAACAAAATGTTTTAACATTCATTGTAAAATGCATTTCAAATACGTAGCCATTGGGCCCTTCAAATTGACCATCTCACGCCAGCATTCCTTCAACATTGTGCACAATAAATCTCACTTGCTTTCTCTGGTCAAGAGTAGATAGGCAGGCTAATGTGTCTAAACCAAATACATGCCTACTAATTTGCTTAAATAATTTGCCTATTTTAGCATGCAAAGTAGTGTTAATAGATGTTTCCTTCCTTCCTCGGGTCTGAGAGGCTGGCTCGTCTAAGGAGGGGAGGAGCATAGAAAGGGAACTCTCTTATAAGCCTTGAACTGCTCCATGCATACTCTCGGCGACGCTATAGCCTACAGTAAACAGGGGTAGACTGCATTACTTGATATTGGCCGGAAATTAAACGTTATGATGACACTTTGAGGACGTTTGGTTCCATATTGCAATCTGCATAGTTGGGTTTTTAGCAAAGAAACGGTTTGATTCAGCCACCAGGCAGAATCAGGACGGGCTTATTTCAGTGTCCAGTTGAGAATGTTAACTTCCAGCCCTGCACCCGAGTGACTTATTCCATCCCAGAGTTGTAAAGTGAGAAGGGACGGCTGTTTAAATGTGATTGCATGTCTCTACGGTATAGCTAGACTACCCAAGGAGGAAGAAAAATTAACGTTTTTATTGCACTCGGTCTCTCCCGCTGACCGAACTGAACCATGCAGCATCCCTTGGACTTGGGGGCTCACTACTATCTTCCGGAGGCTTACAACGACCACCGCTCCCACTCACATCGCTACCGGAGCTTCATGATCGAAGAGATTCTGACCGACCACCCGGACCATAAGGTGTCTACCCCGGCAGGGGAGCTGCTCAAGTTCGGAGTACAAGCTCTGTTATCCGCACGGCCATACCACAACCACCTGGGTAAAATGCACTGCTTTTGATTCTAGCTTGTTTTAAGATGGAGGTGTGTACCCGAAAAAATGTGATTGTATTTGCAATTAGTCTTTGTTATATAGTCTTCTCTAGACCAGGACCGAGTTTGGGAAACCCTACTCCAGATGAATGCTTTTGATTCGTTCAGGCAGTAATTGTCTCAAATGGCGCTCGTAAAACAAGTTGATTTAATGCATCTTTAAATATGAGCCTGTTTACATTTGTGTTTCTGGTATTATTTACTTATTGAAAGTGCACGATCTAGGAACGTTTTAAATGTGTATATATAGCCTACAAATGGTAGGTTATAGGGCAAAGGTCAACCATGCACCCCAAAATAAGCAATCGAGAGAAGCGCGTTACCAGTGCGTGCCTTTTTATCTAACCAGGAGAGTCAGTTAAGAACAAATTCTCATTTACAATGACGGCCTACCCCGTATCCGGATGTGATACAGCCTGGATACGAACCAGGGACGCCTCTTGCACTGCATCGTTTTAGACCGCTGCGCCATTCGGGCACCCTAATTCACCGTATTTCAAAAACAACATTGTAATTTCATTGGATCTTTAAGGTTTCTAAAGTACATATTGCTGTATCAAACGTAGACAAGTTTGTCTTGTGAATGTTTCCACTCGAGCGAATGTTCACACTGTGTCACCAGACTTTAGAAAGGGCGATGCCTTCAGAGTATTGGACTCATGTTCTTTTTCCAGTGTAGTATAATCAATCAATCAATCAAATGTATTTATAAAGCCCTTCTTACATCAGCTGATGTCACAAAGTGCTGTACAGAAACCCAGCTGAAAACCACAAACAGCAAGCAATGCAGGTGTAGAAGCACGGTGGCTAGGAAAAACTCCCTAGAAAGGCCAGAACCTATTACACGTGTTTACATTGATTGGTCATGCGATTTGTAAAACTAGTCCTTGTTTATCGAATACCACTATTTATGCATTTCAGCAGTCGTATGGGTCATATGAATTTGGCTCAGGGAAATTGTGTTGGTGGGTGAAAAAACACTAAGAGAGTAGTAGTGTGAAGTCACTTTGCGTGTCAATATTTCGACTAGAAAGTAGATGCATTTGGTTACATATGACATTAATTGAAATTATATTTTCAACGTTAATACGAATATACATCTATAATGTTTATAATAATATAACTATTGCTATAAGTATTACCATAATTATAAAATAAATACAATACCATTTTACAATTAAATTATTCTCATTTGTATTGGGCCGAGGCCTATCGTAGAATAATGTAATAATATCTTAAATAGGCTACAATACTACTATGACTTAACTATTATTAAAATAATACAGATATAATACAATAATACTACTAATAATAATATTATAAAATGTTTTAGTAACATTTCTCTGTATTCATGTTAACCTTTATTTTTACCAAGAGAACTGTCATCATCAGTTTGTAATTGCCAAGCTAATAGTCAAGTGTGCAGCCTATAGGCATTGTTAAATTAATTATCTTTGTGTAGACCTAGAATAATTCCATTTAAATGTGATATTGTTGGACTTTGACTTTCAGTTTTGAAGGCCGACCAGTCGGGTATCCTGAAGTTTCCCATGTCGCCACTCTCTTGTTCACTTGGATCACCGTTAGGCTCTGCTCTCCTATCTGGGGCTCCAGGCCTGCAACACGGCTCAGCCTCCCACCACCTCCCGCTGGACATCCACCTCCGAAGCAAACTGGAGCACCTCGGCGACGGCAGCAGCAAGACCAAAAAGGGCCGACGGAGCAGGACAGTCTTCACTGAGCTACAGCTCATGGGCCTGGAGAAGAGATTTGAGAAACAAAAGTACCTTTCAACACCTGACAGGTATTCAAACGAATTCAATCAACTTCGTTTATCCCCAAGCCCAGTTATTGGTGATGTGCGGAAAAGGCGACAGGCAGAAATAAAAACATGCAAATGCCTTATCTGCTGTTATGACTGATGAAACCAAAGAAAATATCCTCCTTTAATACCATTGACTATCGACTGCTTTTAGTTCAAGGCAGCGTCATAGTGTGCTATTAGAGAATGTAAAGGAAATCTCTCTAATCGCTTCTGTCTTTGTTCATGTAGAATAGATCTTGCTGAGTGTCTGGATCTGAGTCAACTACAAGTCAAGACCTGGTACCAGAACAGGAGAATGAAATGGAAGAAAATAGTAAGTTCTTATTTCTTATTATGAACAATATGACAAGGAGGAGAATGACTTGTCAATTATCTTGGTTTTATGGTAGGACTAAACCGTTTCATTGCGGACGGTTGAATTGTTTTAACTGAAACTTGAATCGTTTCCACTGTACAGGTCCTACAAGGAGGAGGATTGGAATCTCCAACCAAACCAAAAGGCCGTCCTAAGAAGAATTCCATCCCGTCGAGCGAGCAGCTTTCGGAGCATGAGAGGTCTCGAGACGTCGACCGTAAATCGGACTGTTCCACCTCGCCACTTTCAGGCACTAACCAAGAGGAATAATAACGTTGGTGCTCCGAGCCTCCGACTAACTGACAACGAACTATCTGACGATGTTCTCCTGACATACAGCCTCTGGGATGCGTAATGTTGCATGCATGGTCGACCGTTGGATCCAAGTGCCTTGACCTTGACGTGGATATGTTGGAACTTAGAGAGCGACTCATGTTCGCCTTCCGTATGAGAGGCGGAACATGATTTTTTACTACTAATCTCGCTCATCCTGGGACGATGTTACTTTTTGTATGCTATATTACATCTTCTTTCATCATCAATGTGTTCTCAATACCTACTATGTGCGTCCCTCCGCGTCACGACAAACTGTTGTTACTGCTGTGGAGCGGTAGAGAGAGGAGGAAGGAGAGAGGGGACAGAGAAACATCCATCGACCAGTAGGTACTGTTTCATTGCCTCCATTCGAAGGACACACTTTACACACAGGTATTCTGTTCTCCTTTTGTTTGTTTTGCATATTTACATGTTTTATTCGGTTTTTATTACAAATATATTTTTGGATGTAATTAAATATTTTTTCACTTACACTTAATTGTTATTTTATTTGTATTTTATATTGAAAGGAAATTTGACCAAAATGGATATTTCCTGCAATCACATAAGAATGTTGATGTTGGCAGCTGGGAGGTAATTTTCCCTACAAAACATTACCATTCTGGAACACTTATAGGCCTATCCATCTGCCTTTTCCGTTCCAACGCTGTGATGTGAACAGTCGTTCACTTAATAACATTTTAGCAGTGCTACAATTTCTTGGTGGGTAGGCCTAACATAGACAGCCCTGGGTTTATTTGAACGGAAACGAAATGTAACGATCAAAGCGAAATATGAGTGCTTAATAATATGACTTTAAGGGTAATTTAACACAAGTAGGTTAACTCCATAGAAAACTGGTGCTTGAACACTCATAACTGAGGCCTACAGGCAAATCCAATATTATAAAATCTAGTGCTCACCACCGATAATGGAAATGATACTGTCATGTTTCAAATATTTCAAACATAATGATCTAATCACACGTTTTTAACTAGACAACAAATAACCGTTATCAGTCAATAATGACATCACGTATCTAAATGATCGTGTAAGGTGATAAGGCCCGAGGGCTCTTCACTTTCCAACCATGGAGTCCGTTAAACACACTAGTGAGCATATCGCATACGAGTGAAAAGCTTGCAGGTCTCAAATAACAACTCACAACATTAGTTTCTGATACAATAAAATAGTATCCTCCCTTTCATATTCTCAATAGGGGGATTCTGACCCGAGTTAAGCCCGCATAAATCAACATATACATTTTCCCACAGTAAAGTTATGAAATGCTGTGCCATTATGCAGCATTTACATTGTAAGGCCTTTTAACTTGCTACCCCGACATTCTCTGTCATGTTAAATATTAACCACTATCATTATCGACCGTCAGTAGGCCTAATGACCACACATAGGCCTATTTAACTGCCAATTAACTGTTAGTTCCCTTCAGTTGGTATAGCCGACATTATCATTCCATTTAATTACGCTGTTAGTTCGCTTCAGTTGGTATAGCCTACATTATCATTGCATTTAATTAACTGTTAGTTCCCTTCAGTTGGTATAGCCTACATTATCATTCCATTTAATTACGCTGTTAGTTCGCTTCAGTTGGTATAGCCTACATTATCATTCCATTTAATTACGCTGTTAGTTCCCTTCAGTTGGTATAGCCTACATTATCATTCCATTTAATTACATAGTTTCGTTGACCTTAATTTGCTTCCACTGTAAACGCCGTCATGGCCATGCGGTTGTTTCTGAGGACCATTAGTAACAGTTGATAATAAACAAGTGCAGACCTTTTTTCAAATAAAGGTTCAATAAATAAAATAAAGACCAAGCCGCAACAATTTGAAACCAACACATGGGGCAATACCTGGCCGTGTCATCACACAGTTCCATGGTTAGTGCAGGTAATAGACGAGGGTATAACCTACTATTGTACAGTATTCTTCTCCCTGTTATAATAATAATTCTAATAATATAATATAATGTATACTAATCTTCCAACATTACCATGGGTTGAAGAACTGAACGAACCCAACCACTGCGTTCTTTCTTTCAGGCTTAAAGGTTCTTCAAACCTATTTTTTAAATGTTAGAATTTTTATTGAACCTTTATCTAAATTATTCATAAACACTTTCCCAAACCTAAATAATCTACAAGATCAGAGTATTTTTTTAAAAAATCTACCAATTGCTGAGACAGAGATGAATATGGATATATTAACTGATGCTTAACATTCTGAACACATTCTCTCGAGTCTGTCGACAAAATTCAAAATGACAAAGTACACTGTATTTAAAGGGGATGGTTTAAGATACATTTACTGAAAACAATATCGAATTAAAATTCCGCAAGAAAATCTGTCGGCTAGCAAGTTTTCAGCGGTTGGAAAGGCGTAAATTCCTAAATCGGAATCGGTCCCCATGAGAACAGTATGCTATTCACCAGCTATTCCTTTTGGGTGGAGATCAAAGAAATGACGGTGTGGCAGAGGTGTGTCTACAGATATGTCGTATTCTGACCTTGACTTAAGGTTCCAAGTGGAACAACATCTTACTTTAATTTTCCCGATAGAAATGACACCATTCTCCATGCACTGCCATGTAAATAGACACATTCGTCCCATTTTCAGCAACAATTGGCAGATATAAAAATACGCAAACTTTTTAAAAATGATTTTAATTGAACCTTTTATTTAACCAGGAAAAGCCCATTGAGACCCAGAGTCTCTTTTTCAAGGGAGACCTGGCCAGAAGGCAGCAACAATTAAATATTTTTTAAAATTTATTTTACCTTTATTTAACTAGGCAAGTCAGTTAAGAACAAATTCTTATTTTCAATGACGGCCTAGGAACAGTGGGTTAACTGCCTGTTCAGGGGCAGAACGCCATTACATCATTAAAACATACAACAGCATGATCCAGGCTTTAAAAAAACATTTACACTCCTCTGTAACAGAGTCTCCCATCAATATTTTAAATCCATTCAGTGCCACTAACATATCCAGATGAAGCATGGATTGTAGACTATTCCATGCGTCTCGTGCACAAAGAGATGGCAGTCTTGCCTAATACTGTGAAAGTCCTGGGGACTTTAAGTAGCAACCACCTAGGAGACCAGGTATGGTAACTGCTGCTGGTGAAGGAGACCAGACCACCGAGGTAAAGAGGGAGTTTACCTGCTGGTGGGGAAGGAGGCCAGACTACAGAGGTAAAGAGGGAGTTTACCTGCTGGTGGTGAAGGAGACCAGACTACAGAGGTAAAGAGGGAGTTTACCCAAAAGGGCTTTGTAGATGAACACATACACATGTATATTTCTGCGCATATAGAGTGAGGTCCAACCTACCATTTGGTACAATGTGCAATGGTGGGTGAGTGACTTGGCACCTGGAATAAAGTGCAAGGATGCATGATATACACAGTCCAGTCTCTGTAAGATGGAGGTTGCATGCATATACAGTGCCTTGCGAAAGTATTCGGGCCCCTTGAACTTTGCGACCTTTTGCCACATTTCAGGCTTCAAACATAAAGATATAAAACTGTATTTTTTTGTGAAGAATCAACAACAAGTGGGACACAATCATGAAGTGGAACGACATTTATTGGTAATTTCAAACTTTTTTAACAAATCAAAAACTGAAAAATTGGGCGTGCAAAATTATTCAGCCCCTTAACTTTCAGTGCAGCAAACTCTCTCCAGAAGTTCAGTGAGGATCTCTGAATGATCCAATGTTGACCTAAATGACTAATGATGATAAATACAATCCACCTGTGTGTAATCAAGTCTCCGTATAAATGCACATGCACTGTGATAGTCTCAGAGGTCCGTCAAAAGCGCAGAGAGCATCATGAAGAACAAGGAACACACGAGGCAGGTCCGAGATACTCTTGTGAAGAAGTTTAAAGCCGGATTTGGATACAAAAATATTTCCCAAGCTTTAAACATCCCAAGGAGCACTGTGCAAGCGATAATATTGAAATGGAAGGAGTATCAGATCACTGCAAATCTACCAAGACCTGGCCGTCCCTCTAAACTTTCAGCTCATACAAGGAGAAGACTGATCAGAGATGCAGCCAAGAGGCCCATGATCACTCTGGATGAACTGCAGAGATCTACAGCTGAGGTGGGAGACTGTCCATAGGACAACAATCAGTCGTATATTGCACAAATCTGGCCTTTATGGAAGAGTGGCAAGAAGAAAGCCATTCCTTAAAGATATCCATAAAAAGTGTCGTTTAAAGTTTGCCACAAGCCACCTGGGAGACACACCAAACATGTGGAAGAAGGTGCTCTGGTCAGATGAAACCAAAATTGAACTTTTTCGCAACAATGCAAAACGTTATGTTTGGCGTAAAAGCAACACAGCTCATCGCCATGAACACACCATCCCCACTGTCAAACATGGTGGTGGCAGCATCATGGTTTGGGCCTGATTTTCTTCAGCAGGGACAGGGAAGATGGTTAAAATTGATGGGAAGATGGATGGAGCCAAATACAGGACCATTCTGGAAGAAAACCTGATGGAGTCTGCAAAAGACCTGAGACTGGGACGGAGATTTGTCTTCCAACAAGACAATGATCCAAAACATAAAGCAAAATCTACAATGGAATGGTTCAAAAATAAACTAAAACTATAATCTAAAGGTGTTAGAATGGCCAAGTCAAAGTCCAGACCTGAATCCAATCGAGAATCTGTGGAAAGAACTGAAAACTGCTGTTCACAAATGCTCTCCATCCAACCTCACTGAGCTCGAGCTGTTTTGCAAGGAGGAATGGGAAAAAATGTCAGTCTCTCGTTGTGCAAAACTGATAGACATACCCCAAGCGACTTACAGCTGTAATCGCAGCAAAAGGTGGCGCTACAAAGTATTAACTTAAGAGGGCTGAATAATTTTGCACGCCCAATTTTTCAATTTTTTTTACAGCAGAGTCCCTGTCCATCTCCCCCTGAAGCTAGGACAGCAGAGTCCCTGTCCATCTTCTGAAAACATCTGAAACCCTACCTCTTCAAAGTTTTTTTAAATCATCCTAAAATAATCGGACAATCCTGAAAGTTATCATATTCAAATTTAATTCATTAATAATTGATTGGAAGGTGGATACAAGTTTACAATAGTGGTTGAACAATGGTCCCATATATGTACTTGAATAATTCTCACAAATCATGGAACAGGTTTAAAATGCTATTTATGGTCTGAGTTCCATAACGATTCAAATAGGCAAATAAGTATTGCAGAGAGTTAGCCTAATATGAGCCACTAATGCTAGCAACCTTCTGGAACAACTACATGGACGTGACAGGAAAGAAAGTTAGATGGAATGGAATGATGCAAAATGTAGGTCACAAACTGAAGGAAACTACACTACAGTGACAGTTATAAATGTAGGTTACAAACTGAAGGGAACTAACACTACAGTTATAAATGTCTGTGTCACGTTCTTCTAAATGAGCAGACTGAGTATAGTTCCACATCTTTAATTACAAAGTGAAACTGGAAACATAACAACAAAACTTACAAAGACCCGTGACAACGTAGTGCTTAAACACACTAACACAAACAATATCCCATAACCCACAGGTGGAAAAAATGCTACTTAAGTATGAGCCCCAATTAGAGATAGTCAGCTGCCTCTATTTGGGAATCATACCAAAACCCCAACATAGAAAAAACAACCTAGAACCCCACATAGAAAATATCAACTATACTAACCCCCCAGTCACGCCCTGACCTACTCCACCATAGAAAATAAAGGTCTCTCTATGTTCAGGACGTGACAGTAACCCTCCCTCCCCTCCCCCCCAAAGGTGTGGACTCCGGCCGCAAAACCTGAAACCAAAAGGGAGGGTTAGGGGGGTGTCTAGTGTCGGTGGCGGCTCTGGTGTGGGGCGAAGTACCCGCTCATCCTGCCAACATAGGGGGAGGCTCTGGTGCGGGACGAAGAACCCGCTCAGCTCGCGGATCACCATCTTTGGTGGCGGCTCTGGTGCGGGCCGAAGAACCCGCTCATCCCGTGGATGCAGCCATGGACCTGGGCTGAACACTGTGCCGGGACTGGACCTAGGTGCAGAAGAAGACTCCTGCCATGGAGCGGGACTGGACGCTGTGTCTAGACTGGGCATCGGTGCAGAGGAAGACTCCTGCCATGGAGCTGGAGGCTCCAGACCGTGGGCCATCGCCGGAGGCTCCGGACCGTGGGCCATCGCCGGAGGCTCCGGACCGTGGACCATCGCCGGAGGCTCCGGACCGTGGACCATCGCCGGAAGCTCCGGACCGTGGACCATCGCCGGAGGCTCCGGACCGTGGACCATCGGCGGAGGCACAGGACGTACTGGACTGTTGACAAGCACTCCAAGGAAAGTGCGAGGAGCAGGAACAGGACGCACCTGACTGGGAAAGCGTACTTGAGGGAGAGTGCGAGGAGCAGGCACAGGACGTACCTGACTGGGAAGGCGCACTTGAGGGAGAGTGCGAGGAGGAGGCACAGGACGTACCTGACTGGGAAGGCACACTTGAGGGAGAGTGCGAGGAGGAGGCACAGGACGTACCTGACTGGGAAGGCGCACTTGAGGGAGAGTGCGAGGAGGAGGCACAGGACGTACTGGGCTGTGGAGGCGTACCGGAGACTTGGTGCGTATAGCCGCATCAATGGTACCGGAACTTTAACACACTTCGCACGGCAAGTACGAGGAGTTGGCACAGGACATACTGGGCTGTGAAGGCGTACTGGAGACTTGGTGCGTAGAGCTGGCACAGATGGTGCCGGGCTGAGAAAGCGCTTTTCAACGCGCCTGCACTGCAGCATACTCCTTTCCACAACCTCTCTCCGGTATCTCTCATTACCTTCTTCAATCAACACCCACACAGGCTCTGGCTCACTCCTCGATTCAACCGGCCACCCCTTGTGCCACCCCCAAAAAATCTTGGGGTTGTCCTTGGGCTTTCTGTGGCCGCGAACCCCGGTGCCGTTGCTGTCCTCCCTTCTCTCCCTGCATCTGCTTCCACGGAAGGCTTTTGTCTCCAGCCATAATTTCCTCCCATGTCCAGAATGTCTTCTCCTTCTTTCTCTCCTCCCAAGCCCAGGATACTTTCTTCACCTGGGCACGCTGCTTGGTCCTGTTTAAATGGGATATTCTGTCACGTTCTTCTAAATGAGCAGACCAAGGCGCAGCGTGAGTATAGTTCCACATCTTTAATTACAAAGTGAAACTGGAAACAAAATAACAAAACTTACAAAGACCCGTGACAACGTAGTGCTCAAACACACTAACACAAACAATATCCCATAACCCACAGGTGGAGCTACTTAAGTATGATCCCCAATTAGAGACAACGATAGTCAGCTGCCTCTATTTCAGAATCATACCAAAACCCCAACATAGAAAAAACAACCTAGAACCCCACATAGAACCTATAGCTAGGTTCAGCCCTACAGAGGCCTATAGCTTGGGTTCAGCCCTACAGAAGCCTATAGCTAGGGTTCAGCTCTACAGAGGTCTATAGCTTGGGTTCAGCCCTACAGAGGCCTATAGCTTGGGTTCAGCCCAACAGAAGCCTATAGCTTGGGTTCAGCCCAACGGAAGACTATACCTTGGGTTCAGCCCTACAGAAGACTATAGCTTGGGTTCGGCCCTACAGAAGCCTATAGCTTGGGTTCAGTCCTATAGAAGACTATACCTTGGGTTCAGCCCTATAGAAGCCTATAGCTAGGGTTCAGCCCTACAGAAACCTATAGCTTGGGTTCAGCCCACAGAAGACTATAGCTAGGGTTCAGCCCTACAGAAACCTATAGCTTGGGTCTCCAAATTTCTTCCAAGCAAATCGAGGGCACACAATTAAAATTGTGAATAACGACACAGCTATGTATAGCCTACTTCACTATGGAAAAGGAGTCACAATACATGTCATGTTGATAGGACTTTCAGTTTGCTTCCAAATAACTGGTTTCACATTCATCTCTAGGGATCATAAGGAAAACTCATGTAAAACAATGAATGTGTATTTACAATTCCCTTCTCCAAACAGATGACTCATTTACCTAGCTCTTATCAATAGATCTCATCAATTTATAAATTACAGTGCATGGAGAATGCTATTTCTATCAGGAAAACTCATGTAAAACAATGAATGTGTATGTAAAACCCTTCTCCAAACAGATGACTCATTTAACTAGCTCTTATCAATTTATCAACGTAATGGTGGTGGAATTTTTAGGGACAAGGTCAGAATATGACACATCTGTAGACACACCTCCGGCCACACCTTAATTTATTAGCTCTCCCCCCAAAATGAATAGCATGTTATTCTGATGCTTGAGTTTAAGATCACAATACGCATAGAGAGAGAAGTGCTTAAAAAGGGAATGACATTCCATTTACACTTAACTCAGGTTTTAGTTTCCCCCTCAGAGAATAATCCTTGATATGCCTCAGAGAATAATCCTTGATATGCCTCAGAGAATAATCCTTGATATGCCTCATCAGAGATGCAATATTTTATGGGGAAGATTGTTGACCATGCATTTATTTACACTGTAGTGTCCTACTCCTATCATCCATTGTAGTCATAACAATATTAGAAAGGACTGTCTGGGATGTTTAGGGCTGAACCCAAGCTATAGGTTTCTGTAGGGCTGAACCCAAGCTATAGTCTACTGTAGGGCTGAACCCAAGCTATAGGCATCTGTTTGTTAGTGTGTATAGAAATATACTCATAATTAAACCTAAACCTATTGCAGATTTATCAACACAGATAGTGGAAAATAAGATTATTGACAGACATGTCAACTCTGAAAGATAATATCAAACCCTGTCCTATGCATCCGGAAAACTATTCTAAATCTAACAAATGGTGAGGTAGCATTTTCATGTTTTTTAGTTGCAGTAATGACATGAGCTTGATTTCAAAAACATTCTTGAAATGTCCCTCCTTTCAAAGTAAGATATATTTAGGCCTGCGTGTATAAACTGTAGGCCTAGAGAGCTAGTAACCTCAGCCAAGAGCTGCTGGTGACGCTCTTCAAATAAACCTTGTTCTGTTGAGCCACATCACACGACCATGGCTTTTTAAATGTCCCATTTCAGGACGCAGTGTTTAGCAATAAAGTTGGTTGCGGGAAATCTTACATTTTCATTAAAACCTCCGTTCTGTGAGGGGCGTGTTTACACTGACTGATAAATATGTGGTAATGCAAGAATATTTTCAGAGATTCAAAGTTATTTATTCTTACAGATATATTTACAGAAGTCTCACATCAAAGGATTTGACTCAAATGAACTTCAGTTGGTTTGAATAATGACTAAATGACTGTAGAGATTCCAAGTCAACGGACGGATTGGTTAAATAACCTTGGTAGGCCTTCTCCAGAATCACTGGGTTGAAAAACTCCCAATAAGGTTTATTGTCTTTCTTGAGGGGTATTGTCTTTACATCTTCCTAGTAGAAAGTCTTCTAGGTCTCTCTTTACACGGCACGGACGGTTTCGTGCACTTTATTATTCTATCTGTATTAAAGCCCTTTACTGATTGGCAGTAATTGGGCCTGGCTGCCAAGTGGGTGGGCCTGGCTGCCAAGTGGGTGGGCCTGGCTCCCCAGTGGGTGGGCCTGGCTCCCCAGTGGGTGGGCCTGGCTGCCAAGTGGGTGGGCCTGGCTCCCCAGTGGGTGGGCCTGGCTGCCAGTGGGTGGGCCTGGCTCCCCAGTGGGTGGGCCTGGCTCCCCAGTGGGTGGGCCTGGCTGCCAAGTATGTGGGCCTGGCTCCCCAGTGTGTGGGCCTGGCTCCCCAGTGGGTGGGCCTGGCTCCCCAGTAGGTGGGCCTGGCTGCCCAGTGGGTGTGCCTGGCTGCCCAGTGGGTGGGCCTATGCCCTCCAGTGGGTGGGCCTATGCCCTCCAGTGGGTGAGCCTATGCCCTCCAGTGGGTGGGCCTATGCCCTCCAAGACCCACCCATGTATTTCAGTTGACTGATTTCATTTTATGAACTGTAACTTGTTGCATATTTTTTCATTATATATAAACATACATTGTTATGTTACATGTTACAGATATACTGTTACTTATATTGTTTGAACCTGAACTAATACTACACTTAACCCTCCTGCTGTGTTCCGGTCGAATTTGACCAATTTACAAGTTTTCTCTCTGAAAAATGTAGATCATTTAATCTGATTGTCATAAGGTTCCATGACTTTGTTCACGCAGGGCATCTGAACAAACAATACATTTGGATGATTTTCATTACATTTTGGGTGTTTTATTTAACTTTTGTACACCTGTGGTGTTCCCAGTCAAAAATGACCAGTCATTGCTAGGTGAGACTACAATAAGTGTATAAAATTAAGTTCAGGCACATTCACATTCATCAGATGGACACACTTCCTCTCCCAGACCCCCACATGCATGTGTGTTTGAGCGCGCGCACACACACACGCACGCACGCACGCACGCACGCACACACACACACACCTCACTCCCCTTCTTGGCTTCCATGGCAACCTCCACAGGAACCTTTCGCCAATAGAATATTTCCCCCCACAGGGACCACACCTGTTGACGTTCTCACAAACAAGCGCAACATTGTTTCAATAATATATAGAACTTTTCTGGCAGCTCTGGTATATAAAGCTTTTTTGAGGCCTTGCTCACAATTCATTCTGTGGCAGCACAATGACCAAATGATATACTGTATGTGAGGCTCTTGATCATATCTTTGATCATGACACTGGTGAGGAGGGAGAGAGGCCAGAAAACTGACAGTGAAGATGCATTAGAGGAGGAAGTGTCAGAAGTTGAAGACAACACAGAATATGATCCAGACCCCGAGACATCCGATGTGGAACATTCCAGTGATGAGGAAGAGGGCCCTGCTGAGGTCGTTGTTACAATCCAGTGATGAGGAAGAGGGCCCTGCTGAGGTCGTTGTTACATTACAGTGATGAAGAAGAGGGCCCTGCTGAGGTTGTTGTTAGAATCCAGTGATGAGGAAGAGGGCCCTGCTGAGGTTGTTGTTACAATCCAGTGATGAAGAAGAGGGCCCTGCTGAGGTTGTTGTTAGAATCCAGTGATGAGGAAGAGGGCCCTGCTGAGGTCGTTGTTACATTACAGTGATGAGGAAGAGGGCCCTGCTGAGGTTGTTGTTACAATCCAGTGATGAAGAAGAGGGCCCTGCTGAGGTTGTTGTTAGAATCCAGTGATGAGGAAGAGGGCCCTGCTGAGGTTGTTGTTACAGTCCAGTGATGAGGAAGAGGGCCCTGCTGAGGTTGTTGTTAGAATCCAGTGATGAGGAAGAGGGCCCTGCTGAGGTTGTTGTTAGAATCCAGTGATGAGGAAGAGGGCCCTGCTGAGGTTGTTGTTACATTACAGTGATGAGGAAGAGGGCCCTGCTGAGGTTGTTGTTACAATCCAGTGATGAGGAAGAGGGCCCTGCTGAGGTCGTTGTTACATTACAGTGATGAGGAAGAGGGCCCTGCTGAGGTTGTTGTTAGAATCCAGTGATGAGGAAGAGGGCCCTGCTGAGGTTGTTGTTAGAATCCAGTGATGAAGAAGAGGGCCCTGCTGAGGTTGTTGTTAGAATCCAGTGATGAGGAAGAGGGCCCTGCTGAGGTTGTTGTTACAATCCAGTGATGAAGAAGAGGGCCCTGCTGAGGTTGTTGTTAGAATCCAGTGATGAGGAAGAGGGCCCTGCTGAGGTTGTTGTTAGAATCCAGTGATGAGGAAGAGGGCCCTGCTGAGGTTGTTGTTACATTACAGTGATGAGGAAGAGGGCCCTGCTGAGGTTGTTGTTACAATCCAGTGATGAGGAAGAGGGCCCTGCTGAGGTCGTTGTTACATTACAGTGATGAGGAA
This sequence comes from Oncorhynchus mykiss, assembly GCF_057628025.1. Lineage (NCBI taxonomy): Eukaryota > Metazoa > Chordata > Actinopteri > Salmoniformes > Salmonidae > Oncorhynchus > Oncorhynchus mykiss. The sequence goes on along the minus strand of NC_143038.1, from coordinate 78,683,726 downwards.
GAGGGCCCTGCTGAGGTTGTTGTTAGAATCCAGTGATGAGGAAGAGGGCCCTGCTGAGGTTGTTGTTAGAATCCAGTGATGAAGAAGAGGGCCCTGCTGAGGTTGTTGTTAGAATCCAGTGATGAGGAAGAGGGCCCTACTGAGGTTGTTGTTACAATCCAGTGATGAAGAAGAGGGCCCTGCTGAGGTTGTTGTTAGAATCCAGTGATGAGGAAGAGGGCCCTGCTGAGGTTGTTGTTAGAATCCAGTGATGAGGAAGAGGGCCCTGCTGAGTTTGTTGTTACATTCCGGTCAAAGAATGGGAATTTGTCCTGGTCTTCATCCCCACCTGAGAAGAGAGATCGGCTGACAACGTTATCAGGATAACCCCAGGGCCAACGAGATATGCCATATCCCTGACATAAAATGCTGCCACTATTTAAACATTTGAAATAGTTTCAAAACAAATGTCCTTTTTAAACTTTGATGCAGAGTAGTCTGTGATAAATAGCACAATATGTTTTATCGGAGTATTTGTTATAGTCAAAAATAATCCATACATGATGCTTTTTTTTAAACTAAAAAACGAGTTGTTTGAGCTAAGGTCAATGAGGCCTACAGGCCATGAATGGCAAATAGAAGTTCAAAACATGCAATGTTCACAAGAACTTAAGTTAATAAAAAGATCTTTAAATCTGCGTATTCCTTCAAAGCTCAGTTGTCCTGAGTCTGCACAACTCTACCAGGACCTAGGATCAAGAGAGACGCTCAAGTGTTTTAGTGCTATATCTCTTGACACAATGATGAAAATAATCATGGCCTCTAAACCTTCAAGCTGCATACTGGACCCTATTCCAACTAAACTACTGAAAGAGCTGCTTCCTGTGCTTGGCCCTCCTATGTTGAACATAATAAACGGCTCTTTATCCACCGGATGTGTACCAAACTCACTAAAAGTGGCAGTAATAAAACCTCTCTTGAAAAAGCCAAACCTTGACCCAGAAAATATAAAAAACTATCGGCCTATATCGAATCTTCCATTCCTCTCAAACATTTTAGAAAAGGCTGTTGCGCAGCAACTCACTGCCTTCCTGAAGACAAACAATGTATACGAAATGCTTCAGTCTGGTTTTAGACCCCATCATAGCACTGAGACTGCACTTGTGAAGGTGGTAAACGACATTTTAATGGCATCGGACCGAGGCTCTGCATCTGTCCTCGTGCTCCTAGACCTTAGTGCTGCTTTTGATACCATCGATCACCACATTCTTTTGGAGAGATTGGAAACCCAAATTGGTCTACACGGACAAGTTCTGGCCTGGTTTAGATCTTATCTGTCGGAAAGATATCAGTTTGTCTCTGTGAATGGTTTGTCCTCTGACAAATCAACTGTAAATTTCGGTGTTCCTCAAGGTTCCGTTTTAGGACCACTATTGTTTTCACTATATATTTTACCTCTTGGGGATGTTATTCGAAAACATAATGTTAACTTTCACTGCTATGCGGATGACACACAGCTGTACATTTCAATGAAACATGGTGAAGCCCCAAAATTGCCCTTGCTAGAAGCATGTGTTTCAGACATAAGGAAGTGGATGGCTGCAAACTTTCTACTTTTAAACTCGGACAAAACAGAGATGCTTGTTCTAGGTCCCAAGAAACAAAGAGATCTTCTGTTGAATCTGACAATTAATCTTAATGGTTGTACAGTCGTCTCAAATAAAACTGTGAAGGACCTCGGCGTTACTCTGGACCCCGATCTCTCTTTTGAAGAACATATCAAGACCATTTCAAGGACAGCTTTTTTCCATCTACGTAACATTGCAAAAATCAGAAACTTTCTGTCCAAAAATGATGCAGAAAAATTAATCCATGCTTTTGTCACTTCTAGGTTAGACTACTGCAATGGTCTACTTTCCGGCTACCCGGATAAAGCACTAAATAAACTTCAGTTAGTGCTAAATACGGCTGCTAGAATCCTGACTAGAACCCCACAATTTGATCATATTACTCCAGTGCTAGCCTCCCTGCACTGGCTTCCTGTCAAAGCAAGGGCTGATTTCAAGGTTTTACTGCTAACCTACAAAGCATTACATGGGCTTGCTCCTACCTATCTCTCTGATTTGGTCCTGCCGTACATACCTACACGTACGCTACGGTCACAAGACGCAGGCCTCCTAATTGTCCCTAGAATTTCTAAGCAAACAGCTGGAGGCAGGGCTTTCTCCTATAGAGCTCCATTTTCATGGAACGGTCTGCCTACCCATGTCAGAGACGCAAACTCGGTCTCAACATTTAAGTCTTTACTGAAGACTCATCTCTTCAGTGGGTCATATGATATATCCCTCTAGTGGTGTGGGGGCTGTGCTTTGGCAAAGTGGGTGGGGTTATATCCTTCCTGTTTGGCCCTGTCCGGGGGTGTCCTCGGATGGGGCCACAGTGTCTCCTGACCCCTCCTGTCTCAGCCTCCAGTATTTATGCTGCAGTAGTTTATGTGTCGGGGGGCTAGGGTCAGTTTGTTATATCTGGAGTACTTCTCCTGTCCTATTCGGTGTCCTGTGTGAATCTAAGTGTGCGTTCTCTAATTCTCTCCTTCTCTCTTTCTTTCTCTCTCTCGGAGGACCTGAGACCTAGGACCATGCCCCAAGACTACCTGACATGATGACTCCTTGCTGTCCCCAGTCCATCTGGCCGTGCTGCTGCTCCAGTTTCAACTGTTCTGCCTTATTATTATTCGACCATGCTGGTCATTTATGAACATTTGAACATCTTGGCCATGTTCTGTTATAATCTCCACCCGGCACAGCCAGAAGAGGACTGGCCACCCCACATAGCCTGGTTCCTCTCTAGGTTTCTTCCTAGGTTTTGGCCTTTCTAGGGAGTTTTTCCTAGCCACCGTGCTTCTACACCTGCATTGCTTGCTGTTTGGGGTTTTAGGCTGGGTTTCTGTACAGCACTTTGAGATATCAGCTGATGTACGAAGGGCTATATAAATACATTTGATTTGATTTGATCTAACACAACATTGAGTGATAATATATGTATTATTATGGATTTATAATCAGCTGTAACGGGGCAGGCATTTTGGACCAAATAACATGAAACGAACACAACAGGAGGGTTAAATGGCTTGTTTGGCATTGAGCAGTAAACAAAATGTTGCTACAATTTATAACATTCCTAGCCCACGAACACTGATGGTGAAGTTTACAGAGAAAACAATGTTAGTAATGGGTATGATGGATGCTGCAGCGGGACTAAGAAGGTTTGCTGGTTGAGTAACTTGCTGGGCCGGTCAGGGAGACCAGAGGGAGACTGCGTTTCCTGCTGTCACGTGAATGACCGACAAGCGTTGTTGAGTGGTTCTGACCCCATGACATGCCCATACATGAAAATCTACTCAATATTTACCACTGCATCATGTTACGTTTCTGTAAACACTTTCAACTGAAAATGGGATAACCGAATCAACTATTTTATTTTATTTAGATTACGCCAAATGCATTCAAATGTAAAACGATTAGTTCTATAGACTTGTAGCCGCAATGATCTGAATGAAAATCGCAAGGAAAATGTCAATTACATGGCCCAAAAATATGTAAGTGTAATAAACAACAAATAGGGCTGGAAATTAGTGAAAGGGCCTTGTCGTAAACACCACGTTAATTGATACATATTTTACATAACCTGGAGATATGTTGAGGTGCGCTCGACGCATCAGCTGTGTCGCATAGAAAATACTGAAGTAAATACAAGGAAAATGTCATTAACATCTCTAAGAAAAATGAACAGCTGACCACATGATATTCTCCGTAATGTAGGCCTATGAGCTTTGGGAAAATTCGTGACCACCACCGAACTAAATTTTACAACATAAACTCAACTTTTTGATGACACCTTCCCAGTGGATGTTTTGCCTCGATGGGGCTATTCACCCGTAGCACGAAAAAAAACTGTCCACGACGTTCAAACAAAAAGCATATTAGAAACATATGCCTATGTCAAGCCTATTTATTGTTTATTATTGTGGTGTTAAGCCTATTTATTGTTTATTATTGTGGTGTTAAACCTACATATTGTTTATTATTGTGGTGTTAAACCTACTTTGCCTAAATCCATTTAGTTCTTTAGTTTTTCTCGTTAAAGACTTCTAGAAGAATGTCAACCCTGCAGGTTGCACCATCTGAAGACTGGCGAGTCCAATAGACAACTTAACCTCAACAATTGTATGCGTTGATTTAGTATCTTCGATTGGTGTAGTGGGGATAGGAACTAAAATATAAATCAAAGAAATAGTAGGAAAATGTGAAATGTATAAAGGAGCATTTTCTTCATATGGAACTGTTAAAACATTTATTAACATTTATTAATGAATTATGCCAATATTTCTGTTGTATGGATGTTTGGCCTTGTGTGTGGTCTGGAAGCAATAAGAATGATGCTGAATAATCAACAGGCTTGATTTGATGTCAATAATATTTATACTATCCTAACACCCTATTCTATTGAAATAGTTTCCGGTGTGATCGGCCCTACTGTGTTTACTTGAATTATAGTTGCAACTTAAACTTATAGTCCTGTATCATGAATTCAAGGCTAAAGGGCTAGGCCTTCTCATCTAATATATTATGAATCATAAATATGATAACCAGGGGTTTAGGGGTGCCTAGAGAAGCGGGTAAACTGTAATTTTGCCCCCACAAAACCCCGGACAGACCGCCAGGGGAACGGAAAGGCACTCCGTAGGCACACTGAATTCTATAAGAAACAGTGAGAAATCTCATATTGGTCTTTCCTGGTCAGGTCAACCCAAGCTGTCCTGTGCAGTAGGCCTATTATAGAAAAAGATAAATGAGGCTGTCATCTGAGTCAGAAATGTTCTGTTTTTCTCTCAAAAAAATGCAGATTTGTATTCTCAAAGTCACACTTTTTTAATAGAAAAACAACAAAAGTAGATATTCTAAGTCCATAACAATGCTTAAACCACATCAGGAGTTCAATTTTGACGTCTGGGAAAAATCTAAGACGTTTTTAGGGTAGTTACCCTTTAATTCAAGTGAGCAGGCACCTAGCACTGTTGTTTGGTTAGCAGTGTTTCTGTATTACAGGCACCTAGCACTGTTGTTTGGTTAGCAGTGTTTCTGTAGCACAGCCACCTAGCACTGTTGTTTGGTTAGCAGTGTTTCTGTAGTACAGGCACCTATCACTGTTGTTTGGTTAGCAGTGTTTCTGTAGTGCAGCCACCTAGCACTGTTGTTTGGTTAGCAGTGTTTCTGTAGCACAGCCACCTAGCACTGTTGTTTGGTTAGCAGTGTTTCTGTAGCACAGCCACCTAGCATTGTTGTTTGGTTAGCAGTGTTTCTGTAGTACAGCCACCTAGCACTGTTGTTTGGTTAGCGGTGTTTCTATAGCACAGCCACCTAGCACTGTTGTTAGTTTAGCAGTGTTTCTGTAGTACAGCCACCTAGCACTGTTGTTTGGTTAGCAGTGTTTCTGTAGTACAGCCACCTAGCACTGTTGTTTGGTTAGCAGTGTTTCTGTAGTACAGACACCTAGCACTGTTGTTTGGTAGCACATGAGATGGAGTTTGCACAACAAATCGCCACTAGATTTATGCAAATAATCTAAATTATTTCAGGTAGAAATAGTAGTTTATCAACAACATTTAAAGATAAACATTCTGATATGTTTCATGTTTATTTTTTTTTGATACGGTGTGTACATACCTCCACTACACACGGTGTGTACATACCTCCACTACACACGGTGTGTACATACCTCCACAACACACGGGGTGTACATACCTCCACAACACACGGTGTGTACATACCTCCACTACACACGGTGTGTACATACCTCCACAACACACGGTGTGTACATACCTCCACTACACACGGTGTGTACATACCTCCACTACACACAGTGTGTACATACCTCCACTACACACGGTGTGTACATACCTCCACTACACACGGTGTACATACCTCCACAACACACGGTGTGTACATACCTCCACTACACACGGTGTGTACATACCTCCACTACACACGGTGTGTACATACCTCAACTACACTACTTTGATATACATCATTTGGATTATGTTAATATGCCCAATGCCCACTGAAAAATGTATACCCTCCACTACACCACTGATGATAACCATGACATTTCTGATCTGTTTAGTTTAGTTTATTAATTCGACCATTTAAAAAAACAAGCACACATACAACTTAAAAGCCATACATACACATAAAATCATTGAGGATAACACACAATAAAGTCTGGGACTTATTTCCATTGTTAAATCACGGAGGATAACACACAATAAAGTACTAGCATAGTCAAAATGGCATTGAATGAGGGCTGTGACTAGCACTTTTATGGAGTCCTTATCCAGCAGCTTGGACCTTCTAGCCAAAAAGTTAGTCCTGGCATTAACCTTCCCTAAAGCCTTATTGGCCATGCTCACACCTCCAAAGCTTCCATCAAGGATACATCCCAAGTAGCTAACAGAGGTTTTAGTAGTCAGCACCTCACCCCCTAACTCCACTCTGATTTCAGACGACCTACACAATTTAGGTCTGTAATTCATCTGATTGAATTACAGTGCCTTCGGAAAGTATTCAGACCCCTTCCCTTTGTCCACATTTAGTTACGTTACAGCCTTATCCTAAAATGGATTTTAAAAAATCCTCATCAATCTGCATACAATACCCAATAATAACAAAGCGAAAACAGGTTTCTAGAAATTTTTTGCAATTTCATTACAAATAAAAAACAGAAATACCTTATTTATATAAGTATTCAGACCCTTTGTTCTGAGATTCGATATTGAGCTCAGGTGCATCTTGTTTCCATTGATCATCCTTGAGCTGTTTTTACAACTTGGTTGGAGTCCACCTGTGGTAAATTCAATTGATTGGACAGATTTTGAAAGGCACACACCTGTCTATATAAGGTCCCACAGTTGACTGTGAGTGTCAGAGAAAAAACCAAGCCATGAGGTCGAAGGAATTGTCTGTAGAGCTCTGAGACAGTATTGTGCCGAGGCACAGATCTGGGGAAGGGTACCAAAATATTTCTGCAGCATTGAAGTCCCCAAGAACACAGTGGCCTCCATCATTCTTAAATAGAAGAAGTTTGGAACCACCAAGACTCTTCCTAGAGCTGGCCGCCCGGCCAAACCGAGCCAGCCTTGATCAGGAAGGTTGCTTTGTCATTATGGGGTACTGTGTGTAGATTGATGAAGAACATTTTTATTTAATAAATTTTAAAATAAGGCTGTAACGTAACAAAATGTGGAAAAAGTCAAGGGGTCTAAATACTTTCCGAAGGCACTGTAAATCTCTCTGAAGTGTTGCTCCATGGGCGGATTGACCGTCTGGCAAATTTGGCAACTGCCAGTAAGGCCAGACCATCTTTTATTAGGGTGGGTTGGTCAAAAAAGAAATACATATATATATATATATATATATATATATATATATTATAGATAATAATGGACACAGCCGGCGGCCCATGAGCCTGCTTTATTTATGACTTTTGCCCTATTTCTCTGTTGTCATAATGGTCTGTCTATTGAGCCTTTCGCTGACCAGTGGGCAACTGATTGGCTGAGCTGATGTGGCACAAATTCACATTCAATGTCAAACGCGCATTATCAGAGACCCGCTCTGACACTGTCAGTCACTCAGTCAAAACAGAAAAACAGAAGAGTTAGAGAAAGTTAGAAAGACCAAAGGGCTCTTGAGTCTGAGTCTGTGAGAAATGACAGATGAGCTGTTGTGGTGCAGTTGAGGTAGGAAGGAAGGAGATAGGAAGGAAGGAGGTAGGAAGGAAACAGAGAAAGACACGCGTACTGACACGCTAATATTTTTCCTGTATTTTGAAACACATTTCATACCTACCTAGTAGTTTGGCTGTATATTGAAACACATTTCATACCTACCTAGTATTTTGGCTGTATTTTGAAACACATTTCATACCTACCTAATATTTTGGCTGTATATTGAAACACATTTCATACCTACCTAGTATTTTGGCTGTATATTGTATGAAACACATTTCATACCTACCTAATATTTTGGCTGTATATTGTATGAAACACATTTCATACCTACCTAGTATTTTGGCTGTATATTGTATGAAACACATTTCATACCTACCTAGTATTTTGGCTGTATATTGTATGAAACACATTTCATACCTACCTAATATTTTGGCTGTATATTGTATGAAACACATTTCATACCTACCTAGTATTTTGGCTGTATATTGAAACACATTTCATACCTACCTAATATTTTGGCTGTATATTGTATGAAACACATTTCATACCTACCTAATATTTTGGCTGTATATTGTATGAAACACATTTCATACCTACCTAATATTTTGGCTGTATATTGTATGAAACACATTTCATACCTACCTAATATTTTGGCTGTATATTGTATGAAACACATTTCATACCTACCTAGTATTTTGGCTGTATATTGTATGAAACACATTTCATACCTACCTAATATTTTGGCTGTATATTGTATGAAACACATTTCATACCTACCTAATATTTTGGCTGTATATTGTATGAAACACATTTCATACCTACCTAATATTTTGGCTGTATATTGTATGAAACACATTTCATACCTACCTAGTATTTTGGCTGTATATTGTGTGAAACACATTTCATACCTACCTAGTATTTTGGCTGTATATTGTATGAAACACATTTCATACCTACCTAATATTTTGGCTGTATATTGTATGAAACACATTTCATACCTACCTAGTATTTTGGCTGTATATTGTATGAAACACATTTCATACCTACCTAATATTTTGGCTGTATATTGTATGAAACACATTTCATACCTACCTAATATTTTGGCTGTATATTGAAACACATTTCATACCTACCTAATATTTTGGCTGTATATTGTATGAAACACATTTCATACCTACCTAATATTTTGGCTGTATATTGTATGAAACACATTTCATACCTACCTAGTATTTTGGCTGTATATTGTATGAAACACATTTCATACCTACCTAGTAGTTTGGCTGTATATTGTATGAAACACATTTCATACCTACCTAGTAGTTTGGCTGTATATTGAAACACATTTCATACCTACCTAGTATTTTGGCTGTATATTGAAACACATTTCATACCTACCTAATATTTTGGCTGTATATTGAAACACATTTCATACCTACCTAATATTTTGGCTGTATATTGTATGAAACACATTTCATACCTACCTAGTATTTTGGCTGTATATTGTATGAAACACATTTCATACCTACCTAATATTTTGGCTGTATATTGTATGAAACACATTTCATACCTACCTAATATTTTGGCTGTATATTGTATGAAACACATTTCATACCTACCTAATATTTTGGCTGTATATTGTATGAAACACATTTCATACCTACCTAGTAGTTTGGCTGTATATTGTATGAAACACATTTCATACCTACCTAATATTTTGGCTGTATATTGTATGAAACACATTTCATACCTACCTAGTAGTTTGGCTGTATATTGAAACACATTTCATACCTACCTAATATTTTGGCTGTATATTGAAACACATTTCATACCTACCTAATATTTTGGCTGTATATTGTATGAAACACATTTCATACCTACCTAGTAGTTTGGCTGTATATTGTATGAAACACATTTCATACCTACCTAGTAGTTTGGCTGTATATTGAAACACATTTCATACCTACCTAGTATTTTGGCTGTATATTGAAACACATTTCATACCTACCTAATATTTTGGCTGTATATTGAAACACATTTCATACCTACCTAATATTTTGGCTGTATATTGTATGAAACACATTTCATACCTACCTAGTAGTTTGGCTGTATATTGAAACACATTTCATACCTACCTAATATTTTGGCTGTATATTGAAACACATTTCATACCTACCTAATATTTTGGCTGTATATTGTATGAAACACATTTCATACCTACCTAGTATTTTGGCTGTATATTGTATGAAACACATTTCATACCTACCTAGTATTTTGGCTGTATATTGTATGAAACACATTTCATACCTACCTAATATTTTGGCTGTATATTGTATGAAACACATTTCATACCTACCTAATATTTTGGCTGTATATTGAAACACATTTCATACCTACCTAATATTTTGGCTGTATATTGAAACACATTTCATACCTACCTAGTATTTTGGCTGTATATTGAAACACATTTCATACCTACCTAATATTTTGGCTGTATATTGAAACACATTTCATACCTACCTAGTATTTTGGCTGTATATTGTATGAAACACATTTCATACCTACCTAATATTTTGGCTGTATATTGTATGAAACACATTTCATACCTACCTAATATTTTGGCTGTATATTGAAACACATTTCATACCTACCTAGTATTTTGGCTGTATATTGAAACACATTTCATACCTACCTAGTATTTTGGCTGTATATTGTATGAAACACATTTCATACCTACCTAGTATTTTGGCTGTATATTGTGTGAAACACATTTCATACCTACCTAGTATTTTGGCTGTATATTGTATGAAACACATTTCATACCTACCTAGTATTTTGGCTGTATATTGTATGAAACACATTTCATACCTACCTAGTATTTTGGCTGTATATTGTATGAAACACATTTCATACCTACCTAGTGTTTTGGCTGTATATTGTATGAAACACATTTCATACCTACCTAGTATTTTGGCTGTATATTGTATGAAACACATTTCATACCTACCTAGTATTTTGGCTGTATATTGAAACACATTTCATACCTACCTAATATTTTGGCTGTATATTGTATGAAACACATTTTATACCTACCTAATATTTTGGCTGTATATTGTATGAAACACATTTCATACCTACCTAATATTTTGCCTGTATATTGAAACACATTTCATACCTACCTAGTATTTTGGCTGTATATTGAAACACATTTCATACCTACCTAATATTTTGGCTGTATATTGTATGAAACACATTTTATACCTACCTAATATTTTGGCTGTATATTGTATGAAACACATTTCATACCTACCTAGTATTTTGGCTGTATATTGAAACACATTTCATACCTACCTAATATTTTGGCTGTATATTGTATGAAACACATTTTATACCTACCTAATATTTTGGCTGTATATTGTATGAAACACATTTTATACCTACCTAGTATTTTGGCTGTATATTGAAACACATTTCATACCTACCTAATATTTTGGCTGTATATTGTATGAAACACATTTCATACCTACCTAGTAGTTTGGCTGTATATTGAAACACATTTCATACCTACCTAGTATTTTGGCTGTATTTTGAAACACATTTCATACCTACCTAATATTTTGGCTGTATATTGAAACACATTTCATACCTACCTAGTATTTTGGCTGTATATTGTATGAAACACATTTCATACCTACCTAATATTTTGGCTGTATATTGTATGAAACACATTTCATACCTACCTAGTATTTTGGCTGTATAATGTATGAAACACATTTCATACCTACCTAGTATTTTGGCTGTATATTGAAACACATTTCATACCTACCTAATATTTTGGCTGTATAATGTATGAAACACATTTCATACCTACCTAATATTTTGGCTGTATAATGTATGAAACACATTTCATACCTACCTAATATTTTGGCTGTATATTGTATGAAACACATTTCATACCTACCTAGTATTTTGGCTGTATATTGTATGAAACACATTTCATACCTACCTAATATTTTGGCTGTATATTGTATGAAACACATTTCATACCTACCTAATATTTTGGCTGTATATTGTATGAAACACATTTCATACCTACCTAATATTTTGGCTGTATATTGAAACACATTTCATACCTACCTAATATTTTGGATGTATAATGTATGAAACACATTTCATACCTACCTAATATTTTGGCTGTATATTGTATGAAACACATTTCATACCTACCTAGTATTTTGGCTGTATATTGTATGAAACACATTTCATACCTACCTAATATTTTGGCTGTATATTGTATGAAACACATTTCATACCTACCTAATATTTTGGCTGTATATTGTATGAAACACATTTCATACCTACCTAATATTTTGGCTGTATATTGAAACACATTTCATACCTACCTAATATTTTGGCTGTATATTGTATGAAACACATTTCATACCTACCTAATATTTTGGCTGTATATTGTATGAAACACATTTCATACCTACCTAATATTTTGGCTGTATATTGAAACACATTTCATACCTACCTAGTATTTTGGCTGTATATTGAAACACATTTCATACCTACCTAGTATTTTGGCTGTATATTGAAACACATTTCATACCTACCTAGTATTTTGGCTGTATATTGAAACACATTTCATACCTACCTAGTATTTTGGCTGTATATTGAAACACATTTCATACCTACCTAGTATTTTGGCTGTATATTGAAACACATTTCATACCTACCTAATATTTTGGCTGTATATTGTATGAAACACATTTCATACCTACCTAATATTTTGGCTGTATATTGTATGAAACACATTTCATACCTACCTAATATTTTGGCTGTATATTGTATGAAACACATTTCATACCTACCTAATATTTTGGCTGTATATTGAAACACATTTCATACCTACCTAATATTTTGGCTGTATATTGTATGAAACACATTTCATACCTACCTAGTATTTTGGCTGTATATTGAAACACATTTCATACCTACCTAATATTTTGGCTGTATATTGTATGAAACACATTTCATACCTACCTAATATTTTGGCTGTATATTGTATGAAACACATTTCATACCTACCTAATATTTTGGCTGTATATTGAAACACATTTCATACCTACCTAATATTTTGGCTGTATATTGTATGAAACACATTTCATACCTACCTAATATTTTGGCTGTATATTGTATGAAACACATTTCATACCTACCTAATATTTTGGCTGTATATTGTATGAAACACATTTCATACCTACCTAGTATTTTGGCTGTATATTGTATGAAACACATTTCATACCTACCTAATATTTTGGCTGTATATTGTATGAAACACATTTCATACCTACCTAGTATTTTGGCTGTATATTGTATGAAACACATTTTATACCTACCTAGTATTTTGGCTGTATATTGTATGAAACACATTTCATACCTACCTAATATTTTGGCTGTATATTGTATGAAACACATTTCATACCTACCTAGTATTTTGGCTGTATATTGTATGAAACACATTTCATACCTACCTAGTATTTTGGCTGTATATTGTATGAAACACATTTCATACCTACCTAATATTTTGGCTGTATATTGTATGAAACACATTTCATACCTACCTAGTATTTTGGCTGTATATTGAAACACATTTCATACCTACCTAATATTTTGGCTGTATATTGTATGAAACACATTTCATACCTACCTAATATTTTGGCTGTATATTGTATGAAACACATTTCATACCTACCTAATATTTTGGCTGTATATTGAAACACATTTCATACCTACCTAATATTTTGGCTGTATATTGTATGAAACACATTTCATACCTACCTAATATTTTGGCTGTATATTGAAACACATTTCATACCTACCTAATATTTTGGCTGTATATTGTATGAAACACATTTCATACCTACCTAATATTTTGGCTGTATATTGTATGAAACACATTTCATACCTACCTAGTATTTTGGCTGTATATTGAAACACATTTCATACCTACCTAATATTTTGGCTGTATATTGAAACACATTTCATACCTACCTAATATTTTGGCTGTATATTGTATGAAACACATTTCATACCTACCTAATATTTTGGCTGTATATTGTATGAAACACATTTCATACCTACCTAATATTTTGCCTGTATATTGAAACACATTTCATACCTACCTAGTATTTTGGCTGTATATTGTATGAAACACATTTCATACCTACCTAATATTTTGGCTGTATATTGTATGAAACACATTTCATACCTACCTAATATTTTGGCTGTATATTGAAACACATTTCATACCTACCTAATATTTTGGCTGTATATTGTATGAAACACATTTCATACCTACCTAATATTTTGGCTGTATATTGTATGAAACACATTTCATACCTACCTAATATTTTGGCTGTATATTGAAACACATTTCATACCTACCTAATATTTTGGCTGTATATTGTATGAAACACATTTCATACCTACCTAGTATTTTGGCTGTATATTGAAACACATTTCATACCTACCTAATATTTTGGCTGTATAATGTATGAAACACATTTCATACCTACCTAATATTTTGGCTGTATATTGAAACACATTTCATACCTTCCTAATATTTGCCTGTATATTGAAACACATTTCATACCTACCTAATATTTTGGCTGTATATTGTATGAAACACATTTCATACCTACCTAGTATTTTGGCTGTATATTGAAACACATTTCATACCTACCTAATATTTTGGCTGTATAATGTATGAAACACATTTCATACCTACCTAATATTTTGGCTGTATATTGAAACACATTTCATACCTACCTAATATTTTGGCTGTATATTGTATGAAACACATTTCATACCTACCTAATATTTTGGCTGTATATTGTATGAAACACATTTCATACCTACCTAATATTTTGGCTGTATATTGTATGAAACACATTTCATACCTTCCTAGTATTTTGGCTGTATATTGTGTGAAACACATTTCATACCTACCTAGTATTTTGGCTGTATATTGTATGAAACACATTTCATACCTACCTAATATTTTGGCTGTATATTGTATGAAACACATTTCATACCTACCTAATATTTTGGCTGTATATTGAAACACATTTCATACCTACCTAGTATTTTGGCTGTATATTGTATGAAACACATTTCATACCTACCTAGTATTTTGGCTGTATATTGTATGAAACACATTTCATACCTACCTAGTATTTTGGCTGTATATTGTATGAAACACATTTCATACCTACCTAGTATTTTGGCTGTATATTGTATGAAACACATTTCATACCTACCTAATATTTTGGCTGTATATTGTATGAAACACATTTCATACCTACCTAGTATTTTGGCTGTATATTGTATGAAACACATTTCATACCTACCTAATATTTTGGCTGTATATTGAAACACATTTCATACCTACCTAATATTTTGGCTGTATATTGTATGAAACACATTTCATACCTACCTAGTATTTTGGCTGTATATTGTATGAAACACATTTTATACCTACCTAGTATTTTGGCTGTATATTGTATGAAACACATTTCATACCTACCTAGTATTTTGGCTGTATATTGTATGAAACACATTTCATACCTACCTAGTATTTTGGCTGTATATTGTATGAAACACATTTTATACCTACCTAGTATTTTGGCTGTATATTGTATGAAACACATTTCATACCTACCTAGTATTTTGGCTGTATATTGTATGAAACACATTTCATACCTTCCTAGTATTTTGGCTGTATATTGTATGAAACACATTTCATACCTACCTAGTATTTTGGCTGTATATTGTATGAAACACATTTCATACCTACCTAGTATTTTGGCTGTATATTGTATGAAACACATTTCATACCTACCTAATATTTTGGCTGTATATTGAAACACATTTCATACCTACCTAGTGTTTTGGCTGTATATTGTATGAAACACATTTCATACCTTCCTAATATTTTGGCTGTATATTGTATGAAACACATTTCATACCTACCTAGTAGTTTGGCTGTATATTGTATGAAACACATTTCATACCTACCTAGTATTTTGGCTGTATATTGTATGAAACACATTTCATACCTACCTAGTATTTTGGCTGTATATTGTATGAAACACATTTCAGACTTACTCTAGGCTAATAAGCGAACAGGGTTTCAGGGGAACATTTAGACACTAGGCTACTTGCAATATAGCCTAACAAGTCATTAGATTGGCTTTTATAGCACTTAGGTAAGGCAATAGCCATCTACTAGACATTTATACCGTGCTTTTTACTGACCACAAGTCAGCATGTATTACCATAAAGGCCCATTCAGAGGACTGTCTGTGCATTTTAATTGTTTTATCAATGTTTATTCGCTTCTGTATCTCAGTCTCTTCAGCCCAACGACTGCAGCAAGTGAGTTTATAAGCTGTCCTAGTGAGTTTATAAGCTGCCCTAGTGAGTTTATAAGCTGCCCTAGTGAGTTTAAGCTGCCCTAGTGAGTTTATAAGCTGTCCTAGTGAGTTTATAAGCTGTCCTAGTGAGTTTATAAGCTGTCCTAGTGAGTTTATAAGCTGCCCTAGTGAGTTTATAAGCTGCCCTAGTGAGTTTAAGCTGCCCTAGTGAGTTTAAGCTGCCCTAGTGAGTTTATAAGCTGTCCTAGTGAGTTTATAAGCTGTCCTAGTGAGTTTATAAGCTGCCCTAGTGAGTTTATAAGCTGCCCTAGTGAGTTTATAAGCTGCCCTAGTGAGTTTATAAGCTGCCAGCTGCCCTGGTGAGTTTATAAGCTGTCCTAGTGAGTTTATAAGCTGCCCTAGTGAGTTTATAAGTTGCCCTAGTGAGTTTATAAACTGTCCTAGTGAGTTTATAAGCTGTCCTAACGAGTTTATAAGCTGTCCTAACAAGTGACTCTAGTGTCGGGTTACATTATGGCACTGAAGTTGCCGGTAATAGGCTTCACGAGTCGTCGGTAACCTTTCTCATGTTGTATGCCAATTTATCTTACCATTTCAACCTATCTGCGTGTCAGTTATGGTTTTCATATGCACATTTTCATAAAACAGTTTCATTTAATTTATAATAAAGTCTTCATATCTCAAAATCATTGTCATGAGGTTAATCAAAATTCTATCCAAATCTGAATGAAAACTATAAAACTTAAAAAGTAACTTCTATTGCCGTTGGCAATTATGTAAAAAAAATCCTACAGGTAGAAAATATCCTGATAAAAATAAATATCCTATAAATCACATTTGCTAAACATCTGCAACAAACTTGAAACATTGTATCACTATTAACCTCTACTGGATCGGTGTCCCTAAACCATAATGACTGTTTCTCAATATGCGATAAAGAGACTAGAAAACGTTGTATACAACAGCCAGCTTTCCGGGATATTGACATGTCTTATATGGGCAGAAAGCTTAAATTCTTGTTAATCTAACTTCAGTGTCCAATTTACAGTAGCTATTACAGTGAAAGCAATGCTGTTGTTTGAGGAGAGTGCAAAACAACAAAAAACTTTAATCACGGCAACTGGTTTGATACATTCACCTCTGAAGGTAAATAATGTACTTACATTCAGTAATCTTGCTCTGATTTGTCATACTGAGGCCCACAGAGATAAAATGTAGTGTAGTTTTGTTTAAAAAAATAAATGTTATATTCAAATGTAGGACCTGGGGTCTACAGTTTGACCCCACAGCTGTGTCTGGCTTCACACCCACCCCACCCGGCCATCTAGATGTGTGAAGGTTAGTGTATTTTCTGTAGGGAAGCTAATGATCCATCATGTATGACAATCCTGGGAGTGTGTAGACTTAAATGTTTTATTACCATAGCATGTTTGTATGTTCTCTATAGTTATGTACTTGAAAATATATAATTTGACCAATTCGGCACATTTGGGCAAACTCCTGGCAGACTTGATGCAAAATATTGTGTAATGAGGTAAATCTTCACTGGATCAGTCTGAGACTTTGCACACACTGCTGCCATCTTGTGGACAAAAATCAAAATTACACCTAGGCTCCTATCTTAATGTATGGCCTTTCTCTTGCATTTCAAAGATGATGAAAATAATAATAATAGAAAACGCATGTTTTTTTGTTTGCATTATCTTTTACCAGATCTAATGTGTTATATTCTCTTATATTCCCTTCACATTTCCACAAACTTCAAAGTGTTTCCTTTCAAATGGTATCAAGAATATGCATATCCTTGCTTCAGGTCCTGTGCTACAGGCAGTTAGATTTGGGTATGTCATTTTAGGTCCTGAGCTACAGGCAGTTAGATTTGGGTATGTCATTTTAGGTCCTGAGCTACAGGCAGTTAGATTTGGGTATGTAATTGTAGGCGAAATTTGAAAAAAGGGTCAGATCCTTTAACAGACACAAGTAATCTATTCTATGCAAGCAAGCGTCCAAATGTGCCTAACACAATCGTTACCCACTGAGCACAAACTGGTTGAATCAACGCTGTTTACATGTCATTTCAACAAAAATGTAATTGAACCAATGTGGAATAGACATTGAATATAATGTCTGTGCCCAGTTGGTGTTAGCCTGTTTGAGTCCACTGAGGTATAGTAAGAACTGGAGACTGTCTATGATGTCCAACCCTTGTTTTCAAGGTAATCTACTCAAGTTCACATATGCCGATTCATGCAACTTCTATATCCAGGTTGGGTCCAGTTTGTACGGACCATCATCACATGAGCACTAGCATTCAGTGTGTACAGGGGACACCGACCACGTCCTCCCAAAAACATGGGAGAGATACAATTGTTTGAATAATTCAATGGATGTTTTGTTCACCAAGGTGAAACTACTAAACTACGACTGACTAAAGGATCTTATTAGAAATGTTCTAATCTGAGTGTCAATGTGGCCGTGTGGAAATGGTCTTTCTGGGCCAGGCATTCGTTAAACTGCAGTACGGAGTCCAAAACCGCATTGGTGTAAAGTACTGAAGTAAAAATACTTTTTGGGGTATCTATACTTTACTTTTTATATATTTTTGACAACTTTTACTTTTACTTAACTACATTCCTAAAGAAATCTGTACTTCTTACTTCCATACATTTTTCCTGACAGCCAAAAGTACACATTACATTTATAATTTTCAGGCAGGCCAGCAAAATGGTCCACATTCACTCACCTATCAATATAACACAATGTCATCCCTACTGGTGGACTCACTAAACACAAGTACTGTTGTTGTAAATGAGGAGTGTTGGAGTGTGCCCCTGTTTCTCAGAAATCTTTACATCTACTTTTCACCTTTTACTCAACGATGACAATTGAGTCCTTTTTCCACCACTGCAAAACCAGGCTTCTAGACCGGAACCATGACCCCTTGTGTGAGTTGCATGATCAACTTATATCATTACTATAAAATAACACAGAACATGCCTTTAAATTTGTGTGGAATTTATAAATAATTCATAAATAATTTAATTTGTTGTAGGTAGCCTAGCTTCTGTTAATAGCTTGCGACACTATTGGTTTGAATTTAGACACAAAATCCTAGGCCAAATTGTAGTCACCCCATAGGTTGAATAATATTTGCCTGTAACTGTGCCATTAGCTGTGGGTAACAGGCCTACTACAGTAATTACCTGGCCTAATAAGTTACAGTCTCAGGTTGCATATAGGACTAGGGCCACCACTGAGACTCCTTACCTTCAGAAGCATCTCTCATTCAGCAGTAATTCATCAATCATTGATCAGTAGTATGAACTGGATCACCTCTGTTTTGCCTTCTCTCAGTTGATGTAGTCATGGTAAATCACCCACCAGGCGGCCAGGTCTCACCAACGTGCACCTCCCTCAGCGCAGCACAGCAGCGTAATTACTCATGATCACTTCCTCCTGTTAATTGATACTCAGAAGAGACATCATGATGACGTAGTCTGTTTTATTATTGTGGTCATTTCCCAAGAAGGCAGGAAATATTGTGTAATTGAAACAATAATGTGTCGGCCTATTATAATCTGGTGAACTGGCAGTTGGGAATTGTAGCCTATTTAAGACATTTAAATGATATGTAAATATTATGTTGATCTGACCCAATATCCAATATGGAGGTTTATTCCAATTTAATTGTCCAACATTAGTTAAATGACATGACACTGTCCCCATAGGCCTGCTAGTGGATACTGTAGCAAAGCTGCCTGCATCGAATCCGCATGCATACTAAAGCATGGTGCCCACTAGTTACATCAAACGGTGTGCGTTCTGGTGGAAGTCCATTCATGGGTTTTTCACTCTCAACAGATTCTTGTGTGTATGAAGAATGGTCCACCATCCAAAGGGGATCCAGCCAACTTGACACAACTATGGGAAGCATTGGAGTCAACAGGGGCAAGCATCCCTGTGCAACGCTTTGGACACCTTGTAGAGTCCATTCCGAGACGAATTGAGGCAACTCAATATTAAGAAGGTGAAACTGTTGAGCATGAAAACCAGTAGCGCTGCAGTTCTTGACACACTCAAACCGGTACTTAAATCTTTCATTCACCCTCTGAATGACACGCATACACAATCCATGTCTCAATTGTCTAAAGACTTAAAAATGGGCCAATTGTGCACCGCCTTATGGGTCTCCTGATCGCGGCCGGTTACGACACAGCCTGGGATCAAATCCAGGTCTGTAGTGACACATCTAACACTGCAATGTAGTGCCTTAGACAGCTGCGCCACTCGATTTTGCCCATTCTAATGTTCAATAAAACAGTAAGTGAATGCCTCAATGTCTGCCTGCTTTATATAGCAAGCCACAGCTACATGACTCACTGCCTGTAAGAGGGAACCCTGTTTTGTCAACATAGTGTACCTAATAAACTGAGTGTATATAGAACCTTTTTTTAGTAAAAGGTTCTTTAATCTCATAATATCATCCAAAAAACCTTAAGGTTCTATATAGAACCCCAAAGAACCCTTTTTTTTCTAAGAGTGCATTTAAGGTAAACGCTGTATGAGTTAATAAGGCTGATGGAAGAGATCAGAATGTTAATAAAACTATCATTTCTTCACATTTTAGGCGCAGTAACATGCACACAGTGGTAGGCCTATGCACAAACTTTCCAAAATGCAATTTGAGGGAAAAAAATAAACATTCTAAAATGTGCACCATTGCAAGATGCAAGTGGTTTCGTGGATAGAGACAGAAATATCAGTTAGAAATGTTGAAAGAGGGGAGATCTCAAGATGCAACAACTATCATGGGTTGCTAGGATAATGCATTTGTCTGCTAGACAATGAAAGAAAGTTTAAAGAAACTTTGAAGCACGGTGTGACAGAACCTGGTGAGAAGCTGCCTAATTCAACTGTTTGGGCTAATTGTCCAGCCATTTAAATGTCTTTTTTTTAATTGAACCTTTATTGAAGTAGGCAAGTCAGTTAAGAACAAATTCTTATTTACAATGACGGCTTACCGGGGAACAGTTGGTTAACTGCCTTGTTCAGGGGCAGAAAGACAGATATTTACCTTGTCAGCTCGGTGATTCAATCCAGCAAGGTTACTGGCCCAACCCTCTAACCACCTGCCGCCCCTAAATCACACACTTGATTGACCAATGAACCTTAGCTGAACTCTGTCCGCCATCTAACTGGGAAGGTGCTGGAAGGAGCTGGGAAGGGTTTGTTGAGGGTTAATAATTAAGGAACAGGAAAAATAAACTGATGCTAATGATAGACCTAACGGTCTTCTGGTAGAGGGAAAGACTCCCAAAAACGTTCTCTACTAAATGTTAACTACAAAGTAGCTTATGCCTACCTGGCAGAATGATAGAGATTATTTGCATCAATCAAACAACAGTGCTAGGTGACTACAGAAACACTGCTAACCAAACAACAGTGCTAGGTGGCTGCACTACAGAAACACTGCTAAACTAACAACAGTGCTAGGTGGCTGTACTACAGAAACACTACTAAACTAACAACAGTGCTAGGTGGCTGTACTACAGAAACACTGCTAACCAAACAACAGTGCTAGGTGGCTGTACTACAGAAACACTGCTAACCAAACAACAGTGCTAGGTGGCTGTACTACAGAAACACTGCTAACCAAACAACAGTGCTAGGTGGCTGTACTACAGAAACACTGCTAACCAAACAACAGTGCTAGGTGGCTGTACTACAGAAACAATGCTAACCAAACAACAGTGCTAGGTGGCTGTACTACAGAAACACTGCTAACCAAATAACAGTGCTAGGTGGCTGCACTACAGAAACACTGCTAAACTAACAACAGTGCTAGGTGGCTCTACTACAGAAACACTACTAAACTAACAACAGTGCTAGGTGGCTGTACTACAGAAACACTGCTAACCAAACAACAGTGCTAGGTGGCTGCACTACAGAAACACTGCTAAACTAACAACAGTGCTAGGTGGCTCTACTACAGAAACACTACTAAACTAACAACAGTGCTAGGTGGCTGTACTACAGAAACACTGCTAACAAAACAACAATGCTAGGTGGCTGTACTACAGAAACACTGCTAACCAAACAACAGTGCTAGGTGGCTGCACTACAGAAACACTGCTAAACTAACAACAGTGTTAGGTGGCTGTACTACAGAAACACTGCTAACCAAACAACAGTGCTAGGTGGCTGTACTACAGAAACACTGCTAACCAAACAACAGTGCTAGGTGGCTGTACTACAGAAACACCGCTAACCAAACAGTGCTAGGTGGCTGTACTACAGAAACACTACTGACCAAACAACAGTGCTAGGTGGCTGTACTGCAGAACCGCTGCTAACCAAACATCAGTGCTAGGTGCCTTTACTACAGAAACACTGCTAACCAAACAACAGTGCTAGGTGGCTGTACTACAGAAACACTGCTAACATAACAACAGTGCTAGGTGGCTGTACTACAGAAACACTGCTAACCAAACAACAGTGCTAGGTGGCTGTACTACAGAAACACTGCTAACCAAACAACAGTGCTAGGTGGCTGTACTACAGAAACAATGCTAACCAAACAACAGTGCTAGGTGGCTATACTACAGAAACACTGCTAATCAAATAACAGTGCTAGGTGGCTGCACTACAGAAACACTGCTAAACTAACAACAGTGCTAGGTGGCTCTACTACAGAAACACTACTAAACTAACAACAGTGCTAGGTGGCTGTACTACAGAAACACTGCTAACCAAACAACAGTGCTAGGTGGCTGCACTACAGAAACACTGCTAAACTAACAACAGTGCTAGGTGGCTCTACTACAGAAACACTACTAAACTAACAACAGTGCTAGGTGGCTGTACTACAGAAACACTGCTAACAAAACAACAATGCTAGGTGGCTGTACTACAGAAACACTGCTAACCAAACAACAGTGCTAGGTGGCTGCACTACAGAAACACTGCTAAACTAACAACAGTGTTAGGTGGCTGTACTACAGAAACACTGCTAACCAAACAACAGTGCTAGGTGGCTGTACTACAGAAACACCGCTAACCAAACAACTGTGCTAGGTGGCTGTACTACAGAAACACCGCTAACCAAACAGTGCTAGGTGGCTGTACTACAGAAACACTACTGACCAAACAACAGTGCTAGGTGGCTGTACTGCAGAACCGCTGCTAACCAAACATCAGTGCTAGGTGCCTTTACTACAGAAACACTGCTAACCAAACAACAGTGCCAGGTGGCTGTACTACAGAAACACTGCTAATCAAACAACAGTGCTCGGTGCCTGTACTACAGAAACACTGCTAACCAAACAACAGTGCCAGGTGGCTGTACTACAGAAACACTGCTAATCAATCAACAGTGCTCGGTGGCTGTACTACAGAAACGCTGCTAACTAAACAACAGTGCTAGGTGGCTGTACCACAGAAACACTGCTAACCAAACAACAGTGTTAGGTGGCTGTACTACAGAAATACTGCTAATCAAACAACAGTGCTAGGTGGCTGTACTACAGAAACACTGCTAAACTAACAACAGTGTTAGGTGGCCGTACTACAGAAACACTGCTAACCAAATAACAGTGCTAGGTGGCTGCACTACAGAAACACTGCTAAACTAACAACAGTGCTAGGTGGCTCTACTACAGAAACACTACTAAACTAACAACAGTGCTAGGTGGCTGTACTACAGAAACACTGCTAACCAAACAACAGTTCTAGGTGGCTGCACTACAGAAACACTGCTAAACTAACAACAGTGCTAGGTGGCTCTACTACAGAAACACTACTAAACTAACAACAGTGCTAGGTGGCTGTACTACAGAAACACTGCTAACAAAACAACAATGCTAGGTGGCTGTACTACAGAAACACTGCTAACCAAACAACAGTGCTAGGTGGCTGCACTACAGAAACACTGCTAAACTAACAACAGTGTTAGGTGGCTGTACTACAGAAACACTGCTAACCAAACAACAGTGCTAGGTGGCTGTACTACAGAAACACTGCTAACCAAACAACAGTGCTAGGTGGCTGTACTACAGAAACACCGCTAACCAAACAGTGCTAGGTGGCTGTACTACAGAAACACTACTGACCAAACAACAGTGCTAGGTGGCTGTACTGCAGAACCGCTGCTAACCAAACATCAGTGCTAGGTGCCTTTACTACAGAAACACTGCTAACCAAACAACAGTGCTAGGTGGCTGTACTACAGAAACACTGCTAACAAAACAACAATGCTAGGTGGCTGTACTACAGAAACACTGCTAACCAAACAACAGTGCTAGGTGGCTGCACTACAGAAACACTGCTAAACTAACAACAGTGTTAGGTGGCTGTACTACAGAAACACTGCTAACCAAACAACAGTGCTAGGTGGCTGTACTACAGAAACACCGCTAACCAAACAACTGTGCTAGGTGGCTGTACTACAGAAACACCGCTAACCAAACAGTGCTAGGTGGCTGTACTACAGAAACACTACTGACCAAACAACAGTGCTAGGTGGCTGTACTGCAGAACCGCTGCTAACCAAACATCAGTGCTAGGTGCCTTTACTACAGAAACACTGCTAACCAAACAACAGTGCCAGGTGGCTGTACTACAGAAACACTGCTAATCAAACAACAGTGCTCGGTGCCTGTACTACAGAAACACTGCTAACCAAACAACAGTGCCAGGTGGCTGTACTACAGAAACACTGCTAATCAATCAACAGTGCTCGGTGGCTGTACTACAGAAACGCTGCTAACTAAACAACAGTGCTAGGTGGCTGTACCACAGAAACACTGCTAACCAAACAACAGTGTTAGGTGGCTGTACTACAGAAATACTGCTAATCAAACAACAGTGCTAGGTGGCTGTACTACAGAAACACTGCTAAACTAACAACAGTGTTAGGTGGCCGTACTACAGAAACACTGCTAACCAAATAACAGTGCTAGGTGGCTGCACTACAGAAACACTGCTAAACTAACAACAGTGCTAGGTGGCTCTACTACAGAAACACTACTAAACTAACAACAGTGCTAGGTGGCTGTACTACAGAAACACTGCTAACCAAACAACAGTGCTAGGTGGCTGCACTACAGAAACACTGCTAAACTAACAACAGTGCTAGGTGGCTCTACTACAGAAACACTACTAAACTAACAACAGTGCTAGGTGGCTGTACTACAGAAACACTGCTAACAAAACAACAATGCTAGGTGGCTGTACTACAGAAACACTGCTAACCAAACAACAGTGCTAGGTGGCTGCACTACAGAAACACTGCTAAACTAACAACAGTGTTAGGTGGCTGTACTACAGAAACACTGCTAACCAAACAACAGTGCTAGGTGGCTGTACTACAGAAACACTGCTAACCAAACAACAGTGCTAGGTGGCTGTACTACAGAAACACCGCTAACCAAACAGTGCTAGGTGGCTGTACTACAGAAACACTACTGACCAAACAACAGTGCTAGGTGGCTGTACTGCAGAACCGCTGCTAACCAAACATCAGTGCTAGGTGCATTTACTACAGAAACACTGCTAACCAAACAACAGTGCTAGGTGGCTGTACTACAGAAACACTGCTAACCAAACAACAGTGCTAGGTGGCTGTACTACAGAAACACTGCTAACCAAACAACAGTGCTAGGTGGCTGTACTACAGAAACACTGCTAACCAAACAACAGTGCTAGGTGGCTGTACTACAGAAACACTGCTAACCAAACAACAGTGCTAGGTGGCTGTTCTACAGAAACAATGCTAACCAAACAACAGTGCTAGGTGGCTATACTACAGAAACACTGCTAATCAAATAACAGTGCTAGGTGGCTGCACTACAGAAACACTGCTAAACTAACAACAGTGCTAGGTGGCTCTACTACAGAAACACTACTAAACTAACAACAGTGCTAGGTGGCTGTACTACAGAAACACTGCTAACCAAACAACAGTGCTAGGTGGCTGCACTACAGAAACACTGCTAAACTAACAACAGTGCTAGGTGGCTCTACTACAGAAACACTACTAAACTAACAACAGTGCTAGGTGGCTGTACTACAGAAACACTGCTAACAAAACAACAATGCTAGGTGGCTGTACTACAGAAACACTGCTAACCAAACAACAGTGCTAGGTGGCTGCACTACAGAAACACTGCTAAACTAACAACAGTGTTAGGTGGCTGTACTACAGAAACACTGCTAACCAAACAACAGTGCTAGGTGGCTGTACTACAGAAACACCGCTAACCAAACAACTGTGCTAGGTGGCTGTACTACAGAAACACCGCTAACCAAACAGTGCTAGGTGGCTGTACTACAGAAACACTACTGACCAAACAACAGTGCTAGGTGGCTGTACTGCAGAACCGCTGCTAACCAAACATCAGTGCTAGGTGCCTTTACTACAGAAACACTGCTAACCAAACAACAGTGCCAGGTGGCTGTACTACAGAAACACTGCTAATCAAACAACAGTGCTCGGTGCCTGTACTACAGAAACACTGCTAACCAAACAACAGTGCCAGGTGGCTGTACTACAGAAACACCGCTAACCAAACAACTGTGCTAGGTGGCTGTACTACAGAAACACCGCTAACCAAACAGTGCTAGGTGGCTGTACTACAGAAACACTACTGACCAAACAACAGTGCTAGGTGGCTGTACTGCAGAACTGCTGCTAACCAAACATCAGTGCTAGGTGCCTTTACTACAGAAACACTGCTAACCAAACAACAGTGCCAGGTGGCTGTACTACAGAAACACTGCTAATCAAACAACAGTGCTCGGTGCCTGTACTACAGAAACACTGCTAACCAAACAACAGTGCCAGGTGGCTGTACTACAGAAACACTGCTAATCAATCAACAGTGCTCGGTGGCTGTACTACAGAAACGCTGCTAACTAAACAACAGTGCTAGGTGGCTGTACCACAGAAACACTGCTAACCAAACAACAGTGTTAGGTGGCTGTACTACAGAAATACTGCTAATCAAACAACAGTGCTAGGTGGCTGTACTACAGAAACACTGCTAAACTAACAACAGTGTTAGGTGGCCGTACTACAGAAACACTGCTAACCAAACAACAGTGCTAGGTGGCTGTACTACAGAAACACTGCTAACCAAATAACAGTGCCAGGTGGCTGTACTACAGAAACACTGCTAATCAAACAACAGTGCTCGGTGGCTGTACTACAGAAACGCTGCTAACCAAACAACAGTGCTAGGTGGCTGTACAACAGAAACACTGCTAATCAACTAATAGTGCTAGGTGGCTGTACAACAGAAACACTGCTAATCAAACAACAGTGCTAGGTTGCTGTACTACAGAAACACTGCTAACCAAACAACAGTGCTAGGTGCCTGTACTACAGAAACACTGCTAACCAAACAACAGTGCTAGGTGGCTGTACTGCAGAAACGCTGCTAACCAAACAACAGTGCTAGGTGGCTGTACAACAGAAACACTGCTAAACTAACAACAGTGCTAGGTGGCTGTACTACAGAAACACTGCTAACCAAACAACAGTGCCAGGTGCCTGCTCACTTGAATTAAAGCGTAACTACGCTCAAATCAACTTTTTCTAGATTTTTCCCAGACCTCAAAGTGGTCTCCTGATGTGGTTTAAGCATTGTTATGGAGTTAGAACATTTCGTTGTTTTTCTATTAAAAAAGTGTGACTTTGAGAGGGAAAACCTGAAGAATTCTGGAGTGGAATTTCTGACTGAGTTTTTATTTCAATAGTAGACCTACTATTAGCCTACTTCACAGTACAGCTAGTGTTGGCCTGACTGTGAAAGACCAATATGAGATCTCATTTTAGGTCCTTCAAGGTGTATGTTAATGTTCCTCATAGAATTCACACATAGTGCCATTCCTTTGCTGGGCACCAAGAGAAGCATTAGGTTCTTGGTCAGATATGAGCTGTTGAACACCTGAGTCAGCTCCACTCATTTCACTGGCGCCGTCATAGCCTTGATCACAACGTTTGTTCACTGATATTACCCTTATACTTTCACTCAGTTTTACAGGCCTGAGGCGATTTTTTTCAGTCACATTCCTGAAGCCCAAGAAACACTTAGCTTTCTAGTACATATGGAAATTAAAAAGATTTAGGAATTAATTTTTGGAGGGTTACTGTCAATGATTCATCACATAAAATATATACATTGATGACAGGCCCAGAGCTCATGGGCCCGCCTGCCTTGCGGGGGTGTCTGGTACACCAGTGCATCCAACACATGGGACACTGCACGGAGTGCCACACACGTTGCAGTGTTGTGGATCATCGCCCATTAAAATGAATGGACTTCCGCTGGAATGCACACAGTTTGACGCAACCGGTGTGCACGAGGCTTAAGGCCTCATTTCCACAAAATACATGTTAGTAAAATAAACTATAAACTGTTGTCAAAGCACAGCTACAGTAACCTCTTCAGTAACAGTTTTATCAGTCATCTAGAAACCACGGGATGGCCCTCTCAGCTCAAGGGTTTGTCCTTCAGGCCACTTAACGGTTTGAGGGTACATCAACAACTAAGCTTTTCCTGAAGCAATGCTGCATTGTAGCTGAATGTCATTTCAGTTCAACAACCACTTGAACAACCTCTTGTGGGATATACTCCTGCTGTTAAAAGCATCATTATCTTGGATACTCCTGCTGTTAAAGCATCATTATCTTGGATACTCCTGCTGTTAAAAGCATCATTATCTTGGACACTCCTGCTGTTAAAAGCATCATTATCTTGGATACTCCTGCTGTTAAAAGCATCATTATCTTGGATACTCCTGCTGTTAAAAGCATCATTATCTTGGATACTCCTGGTGTTAAAAGCATCATTATCTTGGATACTCCTGGTGTTAAAAGCATCATTATCTTGGATACTCCTGGTGTTAAAAGCATCATTATCTTGGATACTCCTGGTGTTAAAAGCATCATTATCTTGGATACTCCTGGCGTTAAAAGCATCATTATCTTGGATACTCCCGGTGTTAAAAGCATCATTATCTTGGCCAGTATGAGGACAGAACTGAGATGATAGTAAAGAAACTCCAGTTTTACACGTTTTCAAAAGCTTTATCTTGACCACAATACAGTAGAAAAAGTCATATAACACATTTGTTCTGTGTATTTTATGCGGGCTACTACCAAGTGTGATTTAATAGCCAAGCCAATCATACGCAGACCACTCATTTTTATAGCTGTTATATTCAACTGGCTTAAACACACATTTACTATAGCTATGCAGGAATGGAAGCGTAGGAATGGAATCCCCTATTTGAACCGTTTCCAGTTATGTTGGAATGTTAAACACAGAGAGACTGTTCTAGAATCCTCTCAATTATCTGGGATTGGAATCATTGGATGCTTGGAATTCCTCCTAATCATCCAGAAAGGTTCCTTTTAGAACCTTTCCTATGCCTGGTGTTCGGTCCAAGAGAGGAGAGTAGGAGGGGAGAGGAAGGGAGGGGAGAGGAGTAGGGGAGAGTAGGAGGGGAGAAGAAGGGAGGGGAGAAGAAGGGAGGTGAGAGAAAGGGATGGGAGAAGAAGGGAGAGGAGAGGAGGAGAGGAGGAGATGAAGGGAAGGGAGAGTAGGAGGGGAGATGAGGGGAGTGGAGAGGAAGGGAGGTGAGAGTAGGAGAGGAGAGGAGGAGGGGAGAGGAAGGGAGGTGAGAGTAGGAGAGGAGGACCTGAGCCCTAGGACTATCTGACCTGATGACTCCTTGCTGTCCCCAGTCCACCTGGCCTTGCTGCTGCTCCAGTTTCAACTGTTCTGCCTGCGGCTATGGAATCCTGACCTGTTCACCGGATGTGCTACCTGTCCCAGACCTGCTGTAGAATGACAGGCCATCTTGGGGTCAACAAGACGTATGGCCGTATCTTGTGTAACTTCTTCTGGCCTGAAACAGGATGTTGTGGCTTACTGTACATTCTGTCACATTTGCCAGAGGACCAGTAAACCGAACCAAGCTGTTCCGGTTGCACATTTGCTGTCAATTCCTGGTTTTGATTAACCTTTCAGCAGGGTTCTGGTGGATTGTTGGTTCTTTGCCCAAAGCAAAAAGTGTGGGAACCAATTTTTCCTAACCATCATGTAGCTTCCCTGAGGCCATTCTACTGAGGGAAATCACAGCTCCCAGTACTGTTTACGGTGAAAATGTTTTTCAGCGTTTGGACTTCCACAGGCAATCAGTTTCAAATGTCATGTTAAAGTTCTTCCTGTTACAGCAGTTGGGTGTTGCCCTTCTAGTGCCTACCACCCAGTCTCAAGGTGCTCTGGAGAGATTTCATCAGACTTTGACATCTTTGTTGAGAGCTTACTGCTTTGAGTTTGAGAAAGACTGGGATAAGGGGTCTTGTGCTGTTTGCCACACTGGAGGTTGTTCAGGAATCTCTCGGTTTTAGTCCGAATGAGCTCGTGTTTGGACATCATGTCAGAGGTCCTTTGAGCTTGCTGAGAGAGAGGTTGTTGCAGGGCAACACCTTAAAACACGAAAACCAATCTGAGGAAAGTCTGAATGCGTCACTTCTTGTTTTTATAAGAAACATGTGTTGGAAATTCTAAATTGTTTACATAGTCAACTTACACACAGCACTGACACACACACTTACCCCACCAGACATGCCACCAATCAAATTTACACAAGTATTCAGACACTTTACTCAGTACTTTGTTGAAGCACTTTTGGCAGTGATTAGTCTAGTCTTCTTCTATTTGGGGAGTTTCTCCCATTTGTTCCTCTCAAGCTCTGTCAGGTTGGATGGGGAGCGTTGCTGCACTGCTATTTTCAGGTCTCTCCAGAGATGTCCGATCGGGTTCAAATCTGGGCTCTGGCTGTGCCACTCAAGGACATTCAGAAACTATTCCAGAAGCCACTCCTGTGTTGTCTTGGCTGTGTGCTTAGGGTCGTTGTCCTGTTGGAAGGGGAACCTTTGCCTCAGTCTGAGGTCCTGCTCCCTCTGGAGCAGATTTTCATCAAGGATCTCTGTACTTTTCTCTGTTCTTCTTTCCATTGATCTTGATTAGTCTCCTAGTTCTTCCCGCTGAAAAACATCCCCACAGCATGATGCTGCCACCACCATGCTTCACTGTAGGTTCCAGGTTTCCTCCAGATGGGACACTTGGCATTCAGGCCAAAGAGTTCAATAATGGTTTCATCAGATCAGAGAATCTTGTTCTTGTCTTTAGGTGCCTTTTGGCAAACTCCAAGCTGGCTGTCATGTGCCTTTTACTGAGGAGTGGCTTCCTATTCTTGGTCAGTATCCGTGCTCAAATGAAATCTAATTTTATTTGTCACATACATATGCTGTTGCGCCTTCTTCACCACACTGTCTGAGAGGACCATTTCAGTTTGTCATTGATGTGTACGCCGAGGAACTTGAAGCTTTCCACCTTCTCCACTGCAGTCCCGACAATGTGGATAGGGTGGTGCTCCCTCTGCTGTTTCCTGAAGTCCACAATCATCTTCTTAGTTTTGTTGATGTTGAGTGAAAGGTTATTTACCTGGCACCACACTCCCAGAGCCCTCACCTCCTCCCTGTAATCTGTCTCGTCATTGTTGGTAATCAAGCCTTCTACTGTTGTGTCATCTGCAAACTTGATGATTGAGTTGGAGGCGTGCTTGGCCATGCAGTTATGGGTGAACAGGGAGTACAGCTGAGCACGCACCCGTTGTGGGGCCCCTGGTTTCAGCAAAATGGGGGCGTCGGTAAGGAAGTCTAGGATCCAGTTGCACAGGGTGGTGTCCCAGAGCCTCAAGCTTAATGATAAGCTAGGAGGGTACTATGGTGTTGAATGCTGAGCTATATTCAATGTACAGCATTCTTACATATCCTCTTGCCTAGAAGGGAAAGGGCAGTGTGATGGCGATTGCATTGTCTGTGAATCTATTGGGGCGGTATGCAAGTGAGTCTAGGATGACAGGTAAGGTAGAGGTGATATGTATGATCCTTGACTAGTCTCTCTAAGCACTTCATGATGACATAAGTGAGTGCTATGGGGCAACAGTCATTAAGTTCAGTTACCTTTGCTTTCTTGGGTACAGTAACAATGGTTGACATCTTGAAACATGTGGGGACAGCAGACTGGGATAGGGAGAGATTGAATATGTAAGTTTAAGCGAAAATGGCACGAACGGAGAGGGCTGCCTCACTTCTTGCTCTTAGGAAACTTTGCCGTATTTGTTTTTTTTATGTAGTATTTCTTACATTGTTAGCCCAGAAATGTTTTTATTACATACAGCCGGCAGGAACTATTGGATATCAGAGTGGCGTGAAAGAAATACAAACTGAAATAAATCCTTCTCTCTATGACATTTCACATTTAAAATAAAGTGGTTATCCTAGCTGACCTAAGACAGGGAATTTTTACTAGGATTAAATGTCAGTAATTGTGAAAAACTGAGTTTAAATGTATTTGGCTAAGGTGTATGTAAACCTTCGACTTCAACTGTATATACTGTATTCTATTCTACTGTATTTTAGTCAATGCGACTCCGACATTCTCGTCCTAATACTTATATATCTTAATTCCATTATTTTACTTTTAGATGTGTGTTTTGTTGTGAATTGTTAGATACTACTGCACTGTTGGAGCTAGGAACACGAGCATTTCGTTAGATACTACTGCACTGTTGGAGCTAGGAACACAAGCATTTAGTTAGATACTACTACACTGTTGGAGCTAGGAACACAAGCATTTAGTTAGATACTACTGCACTGTTGGAGCTAGGAACACAAGCATTTAGTTAGATACTACTGCACTGTTGGAGCAAGGAACACAAGCATTTAGTTAGATACTACTGCACTGTTGGAGCAAGGAACACAAGCATTTAGTTAGATACTACTACACTGTTGGAGCAAGGAACACAAGCATTTAGTTAGATACTACTGCACTGTTGGAGCTAGGAACACAAGCATTTAGTTAGATACTACTACACTGTTGGAGCTAGGAACACAAGCATTTCGCTACACCAGCAATAACTTCTGCTAAACGTGTATGTGACCAATAAAATTTTATTTTATGTATTCACTTTATACCGCCTTCTCACATGTGAGAAGAAAACCATGTTTCACCTCACATTGCAGATGATTTGCAGTTTCACATGTGGAAATCTTTCTTGTAGAAATCTTATAATCACATGTGGAATTGCAAGTTTTCATGTGAAAATCAAATGTGCAGTTTTACATGTAAGAAAACTCTATGTGGAGCTCATCAAATCAAATGTATTAGTCACATCCACGTGTTTAGCAGATATTACTGCGGGTGTAGCGAAATGCTTGTGCTTCTAGCGACAGTGCAGTAAAAATATAAAAATAAGTTTTATCTAAAAGTTTTACAACATATACCCCAAAAACAAGTAAATCAAAGTAAGGAATGGATTAAGCACATGCATTGAATACACGTCCTGGTAATCTGTCAAGTCAAACTTTATTTGTCACATGCGCCGAATACAACAAGTGTAGACCTTACCATGAAATTTTCACTTACAAGCCCTTACCCAACAGTGCAGTTCCAGAATAGTTAAGAAAATACTTACTAAATAAACTAAAGTAAAAAACAAAACAAATAAATAAAATGTAACAATAAAATAACAATAATGAGGCTATATACAGGGGGCAGGTTAGTTGAGGTAATTTGTACATGTACTGTAGGTAGGGGGGAAGTGACTATGCATAGCTAATAAACAGCAAGTAGCAGCAGTGTACAAAACAAATGGAGGGGGGTGTCAATGTACGTAAATTGTCCGGTGACCATTTTATTAATTGTCCAGCAGTCTTATGGCTTTGGGGTTAGAAGCTGCCAAGGAGCCCTTTGGTCCCAGACTTGGCGCTCCGGCACCATCCGCCATGCGGTAGCTTTGTGAATGTTGACCTGTGAATGTTGTCCGTAATAGTTTTCAAGCCCTGCCTCATCCGACGGGCGTCAGAGCTGGTGTTGTAGGATTCAATCTTAGTCCTGTATTGATGCTTTGCCTGTTTGATGGTTCGTCTGAGGGCATAGCGGGATTTCTTATAATTCGTCATCTATAAGTCTTTCCTAGGTAAAGCCTCGCCTTGTCTCAGCTCACTGGTCACCAAAGCAACACCCACCTGTAGCACATTCTTCAGCAGGTATAATTCACTGGTCATCCCCAAAGCCTACACCTCATCTGGCCGCCTTTCCTTCCAGTTCTCTGCTGCCAATGACTGGAAAGAATTGCAAAAATCACTGAAGCTGGAGACTTATGTCTCCCTCACTAACTTTAAGCATCAGCTGTCAGAGCAGCTTACTGATCACTGTACCTGTACATAGCCCATCTGTTATAGCACATCCAACTACCTCATATTGTTATTTATTTTTGGCTCTTTTGCACCCTTGTATCTCTACTTGCACATCATCATCTGCAAATCTTTCACTCCAGTGTAAATGCTAAATTGTAATTATTTTGCCACTATGGCCTATTTATTTCCTTACCTCCCTAACCTTGCTACATTTGCACACACTGTACATAGATTTTTCTATTGTGTTATTGACTGTACGTTAGTTTATCTCATGTGTAATGCTGGGTTGTTGTTTTTGTCGCACTGCTTGGCTTTATCTTGGCCAGGTCGCAGATGTAAATGAGAACTTGTTCTCAACTGGTTTACCTGGTTAAATAAAGCAAAAAAAAAGTGACATGCTGGTAGAAATGAAGTAAAACCGATTGAAGTTTCCCTGCATTAAAGTCCCCGGCCACTAGGAGTGCCGCTGCTGGATGAGCATTTTCTTCTTTGCTTATGGCCTTATACAGCTCGTTGAGTGCAGTCTTGGTGCCAGCATCAGTTTGTGGTGGTA
Organism: Oncorhynchus mykiss; assembly: GCF_057628025.1. Lineage (NCBI taxonomy): Eukaryota > Metazoa > Chordata > Actinopteri > Salmoniformes > Salmonidae > Oncorhynchus > Oncorhynchus mykiss. Next base: position 78,648,693 of record NC_143038.1, on the reverse strand, counting down.
AATAGACAGCTATGAATAATATAGATGAGAACTCTCTTGGTAGATAGTGTGGTCTACAGCTTATCATGAGGTTTTCTACCTCAGGTGAGCAATACCTCAAGACGTCTTTAATATTAGACATTGCGCATCAGCAGTTATTGACAAGTATAAATAAACCCCCGCACCTCGTCTTATCAGGTGCAGCTGCTCTGTCTTACCGATTCACAGAGAAGCCATCCAGCGCTATATTATCCTTGTCGTCATTCAGCCATGTCTCAATGAAACATAAGATATTACAGTTTTTAATGTCCCATTGGTAGGATAGTCTTAATCGTAGATCATCCAGTTTGTTTCCCAATGATTGCACGTTGGCCAATAATACGGAGGGTAGTGGTGATTTACCTACTCGACGGCAGGTAGGTAAAGGCAACCCGCCCTTCTTCCCTTTTCCTATGTCTTTTCTTCACGCTGATGACGGGGATTTGGGCCTTATCTTGACAAAGCAGTATATCCTTCACGTCAGACTCATTACAGAAAAATCCTTTGTCCAATTCGAGGTGAGTAAGCGCAGTTCTGATTTCCAGAAGCTCTTTCGGTCATAAGAGACGGTAGCAGTGACATTATCTACAAAATTACTTACAAACAATGTGAAAAAACTAACAAAATAGCAGTTGGTTAGGAGCCCGCAAAATGACTCTGGCTTGCTGATAACATCTGATCTGACGGGAATCCTCTTTCCACAGATGGCTCTGGCTTGCTGATAACATCTGATCTGATGAGAATCCTCTTTTCACAGAATGCTCTGGCTTGCTGATAACATCTGATCTGATGAGACTCCACTTTCCACAGATGGCTCTGGCTTGCTGATAACATCTGATCTGATGAGACTCCTCTTTCCACAGATGGCTCTGGCTTGCTGATACCATCTGATCTGATGAGACTCCACTTTCCACAGATGGCTCTGGCTTGCTGATAACATCTGATCTGATGAGACTCCTCTTTCCACAGATGGCTCTGGCTTGCTGATAACATCTGATCTGATGAGACTCCTCTTTCCACAGATGGCTCTGGCTTGCTGATAACATCTGATCTGATGAGAATCCTCTTTCCACAGATGGCTCTGGCTTGCTGATAACATCTGATCTGATGAGAATCCTCTTTCCACAGATGGCTCTGGCTTGCTGATAACATCTGATCTGATGAGAATCCTCTTTCCACAGATGGCTCTGGCTTGCTGATAACATCTGATCTGATGAGAATCCTCTTTCCACAGATGGCTCTGGCTTGCTGATAACATCTGATCTGATGAGAATCCTCTTTCCACAGATGGCTCTGGCTTGCTGATAACATCTGATCTGATGAGACTCCTCTTTCCACAGATGGCTCTGGCTTGCTGATACCATCTGATCTGATGAGACTCCACTTTCCACAGATGGCTCTGGCTTGCTGATAACATCTGATCTGATGAGACTCCTCTTTCCACAGATGGCTCTGGCTTGCTGATAACATCTGATCTGATGAGACTCCTCTTTCCACAGATGGCTCTGGCTTGCTGATAACATCTGATCTGATGAGAATCCTCTTTCCACAGATGGCTCTGGCTTGCTGATAACATCTGATCTGATGAGAATCCTCTTTCCACAGATGGCTCTGGCTTGCTGATAACATCTGATCTGATGAGAATCCTCTTTCCACAGATGGCTCTGGCTTGCTGATAACATCTGATCTGATGAGAATCCTCTTTCCACAGATGGCTCTGGCTTGCTGATAACATCTGATCTGATGAGAATCCTCTTTCCACAGATGGCTCTGGCTTGCTGATAACATCTGATCTGATGAGAATCCTCTTTCCACAGATGGCTCTGGCTTGCTGATAACATCTGATCTGATGAGACTCCACTTTCCACAGATGGCTCTGGCTTGCTGATAACATCTGATCTGATGAGACTCCTCTTTCCACAGATGGCTCTGGCTTGATGATAACATCTGATCTGATGAGAATCCTCTTTCCACAGATTGCTCTGGCTTGCTGATAACATCTGATCTGATGAGAATCCTCTTTCCACAGATGGCTCTGGCTTGCTGATAACATCTGATCTGATGAGATTTCTCTTTCCACAGATGGCTCTGGCTTGCTGATAACATCTGATCTGATGAGAATCCTCTTTCCACAGAATGCTCTGGCTTGCTGATAACATCTGATCTGATGAGACTCCACTTTCCACAGATGGCTCTGGCTTGCTGATAACATCTGATCTGATGAGACTCCTCTTTCCACAGATGGCTCTGGCTTGCTGATAACATCTGATCTGATGAGAATCCTCTTTCCACAGATGGCTCTGGCTTGCTGATAACATCTGATCTGATGAGAATCCTCTTTCCACAGATGGCTCTGGCTTGCTGATAACATCTGATCTGATGGGAATCCTATTTCCACAGATGGCTCTGGCTTGCTGATAACATCTGATCTGATGAGAATCCTCTTTCCACAGAATGCTCTGGCTTGCTGATAACATCTGATCTGATGAGACTCCACTTTCCACAGATGGCTCTGGCTTTCTGATAACATCTGATCTGATGAGACTCCTCTTTCCACAGATGGCTCTGGCTTGCTGATAACATCTGATCTGATGAGAGTCCTCTTTCCACAGATGGCTCTGGCTTGCTGATAACATCTGATCTGATGAGAATCCTCTTTCCACAGATGGCTCTGGCTTGCTGATAACATCTGATCTGATGAGAATCCTCTTTCCACAGATGGCTCTGGCTTGCTGATAACATCTGATCTGATGAGAATCCTCTTTCCACAGATGGCTCTGGCTTGCTGATAACATCTGATCTGATGAGAATCCTCTTTCCACAGATGGCTCTGGCTTGCTGATAACATCTGATCTGATGAGAATCCTATTTCCACAGATGGCTCTGGCTTGCTGATAACATCTGATCTGATGAGAATCCTCTTTCCACAGATGGCTCTGGCTTGCTGATAACATCTGATCTGATGAGAATCCTCTTTCCACAGATGGCTCTGGCTTGCTGATAACATCTGATCTAATGAGACTCCTCTTTCCACAGATGGCTCTGGCTTGCTGATAACATCTGATCTGATGAGACTCCTCTTTCCACAGATGGCTCTGGCTTGCTGATAACATCTGATCTGATGAGAATCCTCTTTCCACAGATGGCTCTGGCTTGCTGATAACATCTGATCTGATGAAAATCCTCTTTCCACAGATGGCTCTGGCTTGCTGATAACATCTGATCTGATGAGACTCCTCTTTCCACAGATGGCTGTGTCTTGATGATAACATCTGATCTGATGAGAATCCCCTTTCCACAGATGGCTCTGGCTTGCTGATAACATCTGATCTGATGAGAATCCTCTTTCCACAGATGGCTCTGGCTTGCTGATAACATCTGATCTGATGAGAATTCTCTTTCCACAGATGGCTCTGGCTTGCTGATAACATCTGATCTGATGAGAATCCTATTTCCGCAGATGGCTCTGGCTTGCTGATAACATCTGATCTGATGAGAATCCTCTTTCCACAGAATGCTCTGGCTTGCTGATAACATCTGATCTGATGAGAATCCTCTTTCCACAGATGGCTCTGGCTTGCTGATAACATCTGATCTGATGAGAATCCTCTTTCCACAGATGGCTCTGGCTTGCTGATAACATCTGATCTGATGAGAATCCTCTTTCCACAGATGGCTCTGGCTTGCTGATAACATCTGATCTGATCAGACTCCTCTTTCCACAGATGGCTCTGGCTTGCTGATAACATCTGATCTGATGAGAATCCTCTTTCCTCAGATGGCTCTGGCTTGCTGATAACATCTGATCTGATGAGAATCCTCTTTCCACAGATGGCTCTGGCTTGCTAATAACATCTGATCTGATGAGAGTACTCTAACCACAGATGGCTCTGGCTTCCTGATAACATTTGATCTGACGAGAATCCTCTTTCCACAGATGGCTACTGTATTACTGACTATACTCAATACAACTTCCAATGTCAAATGTAAATAATTTGAGATTCTGTAATTGATAAACAATGTTAGTTCCCAACCAGACAATTTCTATAAAACAAATCTGTTTTCCTCAGTGAATGCTTGGTGATGTTTTGTCCTCAGTGTACTGTTTGGTGAATGCTTGGTGTTGTTTTGTCCTCAGTGTGATGTTTGGTGAATGCTTGGTGTTGTTTTGTCCTCAGTGTAATGTTTGGTGAATGCTTGGTGTTGTTTTGTCCTTAGTGTAATGTTTGGTGAATGCTTAGTGTTGTGTTGTCCTCAGTCCTCCTTTGAATTATGTGTGTACCATGAACACGTGTTAACCTGAGTTACTGTGTGTAATGATTAATTTCTAAACGACCTTCATTGAGACCATCCTCACCTCCTCCATCACTGCAATGGATTGTCTGATCTGCTGAGAGGGTCATTGGCTCCCACCTGAACTCCATTAGAGGTTTTGCACGTCTATAGGGCAAGGAAGCGTGCAGGAATCCTAGCTGATTCTTTCCACCCCAGAATCCAAAGTATCCCTCTGGAAAATTGACCCCTTCCACCCCCTCTTCCAAAGATTCCCCCTGGCAAACTGACCCCTTCCACCCCCTCTTCCAAAGACACCACCTCCACACACTCTCCCAAAGATTCCTCTTTGGCAAACGGTTCAGGTCCATCACAACCAAAAGCTACCTGAACAATTTTTCCCCCCTGCCATTGCCCTCACCAACCATCCACCTGGACCACCATGATCCTTTCCACCTGCCGTGGCCCTCACCAACCATCCACCTGGTCCACCATGATCCTTTCCACCTGCCTTGGCCCTCACCAACCATCCACCTGGTCCACCATGATCCTTTCCACCTGCCGTTGCCCTCACCAACCATCCACCTGGTCCACCATGATCCTTTCCACCTGCCGTTGCCCTCACCAACCATCCACCTGGTCCACCATGATCCTTTCCACCTGCCGTGGCCCTCACCAACCATCCACCTGGTCCACCATGATCCTTTCCACCTGCCGTTGCCCTCACCAACCATCCACCTGGTCCACCATGATCCTTTCCCCCTGCCGTGGCCCTCACCAACCATCCACCTGGTCCACCATGATCCTTTCCACCTGCTGTGGCCCTCACCAACCATCCACCTGGTCCACCATGATCCTTTCCCCCTGCCGTGGCCCTCACCAACCATCCACCATGATCCTTTCCACCTGCTGTGGCCCTCACCAACCATCCACCATGATCCTTTACACCTGCTGTGGCCCTCACCAACCAGCCACCTGGTCCTCAGTTGGTAGAGCAAGGCGTTGTACCCTACACTATTCCTCCACAGACTATGTACCCTACACTATTCCTCTACAGACGATGTACCCCCCACAGACTATGTACCCTCCACAGACTATGTACCCAACACTAATACCCCAGATTGTCCTACATTCATCATTTATAATGTAACTCATAGTATACATAGTGTAGTCTATAGTTTTTAGCTTACAGTGTATGTTTACATACGGTATGCTTATCTGTGGAAATTCTGCGTTGATATACTTTGTCTGTTTAATCTATTTATTGTGGCAGCACCATTTCACAGAATCAAATTCCTGTACATGCAAATGTTTGGGGGGATAAAGCTGATTCTGACATGTTAACCTAAGTTGTTGGTTATCCTACCAGTTTGTATTATATTATTTGGGACTGTTTATGTACTGGATGAACTGTAGCAGGTAGCAGATTCTCCCCTTTATGTCTTCATAGAATTCAAAATCCGTTAGTGTGTGTGTGTGTGTGTGTGTGTGTGTGTGTGTGTGTGTGTGTGTCCTTGGGCATAATATCTTAAATATTGGATCCTGCATTCAATTAGTGGACTCATTTTATGTTGTATTCTAGAGCTGAATGTCTGCTATTCATTTTACAGAAAACTTAGCTTGCTAATTACTTATTAATCAGAAACCCATAAAGATCATAAATCTATCCTCCTGATTCCTGCTTACAAGCACAAACTAAAGCAGGAAGCACCAGTGACTAGATCAATAAAAAAAGTGGTCAGATGAAGCAGATGCTAAGCTACAGGACTGTTTTGCACAGACTGGAATATGTTCCGGGATCCCTCTCATGGCATTGAGGAGTACACCACATCAGTCACTGGCTTCATCAATAAGTGCATCGATGACTTCGTCCCCACTGTGACCGTACGTACATACCCCAAAGAGAAACCATGGATTACAGGCAACATCGAACACTGAGCTAAAGGCTAGAACTGCCGCTTTCAAGGTGCGGGACTCTAACCCGGAAGCTTATAAGAAATCCCACTATGTCCTCCGATGAACCATCAAACAGGCAAAGCTTCAATACAGGACTAAGATTGAATCGTACTACACCGGCTCTGACGCTCATCGGATGTGGCAGGGATTGCAAATCATTATAGACTATGAAGGGAAGCACAGCCGAGAGCTAGCTAGTGACACAAGCCTATCTGATGAGCTAAACCACTTCTATGCTCGCTTCAAGGCAAATAATACTGAAACATGCATGAGAGCACCAGATGTTCCAGAAGACTGTGTGATCACGCTCTCCGCAGCTGTTCACCCACAACTGCATGGCCAGGGACGACTCCAACACCATCATTAAGTTTGCTGATGACACAACAGTGGTAAGCCTGATCACTAACAATGATGAGACAGCCTATAGGGAGGAGGTCAGAGACCTGACCGTGTGGTGCAAGGACAACAACCTCTCCCTCAACGTGATCAAGACAAAGGAGATGATTGAAGAATCTAACATGGGCCAAGCACACCAAGACATTCTTGAAGAGGGCACGACAAAACCTATTCCCCCTCAGGAGACTGAAAAGATTTGGCATGGGTCCCCAGATCCTCTAAAGGTTTTACAGTTCCACCATCGAGAGCATCCTGACAGGTTGCATCACTGCCTGGTATGGCAACTGCTCGGCCTCCGAATGCAAGGCACTACAGAGGGTTGTGCGTACGGCCCAGTACATCACTGGGGCCAAGCTTCCTGCCATCCAGGACCTCTATACCAGGCGGGTCAGAGGAAGGTCCTACAAATTGTCAAAGACTCCAGCCACCCTAGTCATAAACTGTTTTGTCTGCTACCGCACGGTAAGCGGTACCGGCCCATTAAGTCTAGGACCAAAAGACTTCTCAATCACATCTACCCCAAGGCATAATACTCCTGAACAGTTAAATAAACAGCTACCGAGACATTTTGCTTTGCCCCCCCCCTCTTTTACGCTGCTGATACTCTGTTTATTATCTATGCATAGTCACTTTAACTCTACCTAAATGTACATATCACCTCAATTACCTCGACTAACCGGTGCCCCCGCATATTGAGTCTGTACCGGTACCCACTGTATATAGCCTAGCTATTGTTATTTTACTGCAGCTCTTTAATTATATGTTATTTTTATTCCTTATTTTTTACGTAACACATATTTTTCTTAAAACTGCATTGTTGGTTAATGAAGTGGTGATTAAAGAGCTTAGCCATGTGCTTCTTGTCAGTAACAACCACATCATCAACATTAAGGGACATGGGCAGCTGTGAGGAGGAGTGTTTATTCTGCAGGTCGAACTGTTTTCCAGAACTTCTTGGGGTTAGACCCACAGAGAGAGAACTGCTCCTAAAAGTAACTGTTCTCCAAATGCAATTCTTAAGGTGGAGTAACTCTGCAAAATCACGGTCGAACCAGGAGCTGAGCCTGTTTTTTATTCTCATTTTCTTTATGGGGAGTGTTAATAATACCACTGAAAATAAAATAAAAAAGGTCTAAGCGTCTTCGACAGAGGGGATCAAGCTGATTCTATTCCAATTTACAGAGGCCAGTTCATGAAGGAAGGCTTGCTCATTCAAGTTTTTTAGCAAGTGTCTATGACAAATCAGGACAGGTAGTTTCACTGAGCAGCCATTGCGACCACAGGCTGTTAAACAGTGATCACTAAAGATCATTACAGAAAACACCAGACTGATACCTATCAGGATTATTTGTGAGGTTAACCGAGGAGAGCAGCCTTTTCTGGGTGTTTGGAGTCATACCTTGTGGGATTGGTAATAATCTGATAAAGATTTAGGGAGTCCCATTGCTTTCGGACTTGGTCAGGTAGTCTAAACATGTCCCCGTTTAGGTCACCTAGCTGAACAAATTCAGACTTAGTGTACGGGCCAGGACAGAGCTTAGGGAAAATAGGGGACAGTCTGGTAATGATGGAGGACGATAATGCCCAATAACAGTCAATAAAGAGCAATTTGAAAGTTTAAAGCTTAAAACCAGCAAATCAAATTGTTTGGGGACAGACTTGGTGGAGACAACCGAGCACTGAAGGTGATCCTTGGTAAAGATTGCCACTCCCCCACCTTTGGAAGATCTGTCTTGCCAAAAAAGGTTATAACCAGAAAGGTTAACATCAGTATTCAAAACACTCTTCCTTAACCACGTCTCAGTAATGACCAACACATCTGGATTGGAGCTGTGAACCCACACGTTGAAATTATCCATTTTATGTAATAGTGTTAACGTGCAGAAAACCCAGGCTTTTACAAGAGCAGAAATCAGTGAAGCAGATATCAGAGCACAAGTCAGAATTGGGGCTAGCAACTGTAGATGGGCCAGGATGTACATGCACATTACCAGATATCATCAACAGTAATACAATCAGGGAACGGCAGAAGACAGGGAGAGGTCTGTAGTGCTGATTTATGACATCTGAATGTGCATTAGAGAGCAACAAGATCATATTGTACAGCAATTTCATCAGGTAACATGAATACAAAGCTGGCAAGAGGTGGTTAGAATAGGATGGGAGGCCAAGAGTCCGTGTAAACCAATAGAGAGTCAGAGTCCCGAGTGTGGTAACAAACAGTCTGTCCAACGTTTGGGTAAAGAAGGTTTCTAGTCAACAAGGCACGCAGGAGTCATGTGGCAAAGAGCAAAATGCACAATATAAAAATATATATAATGACTTGGGGCTAGCCATTCTAAGTTCAGAGTCACTCGCCCTAACAGTGTGTGTGTGAGCTGGAGGTGTGCGGAAGCTTGGGAGAGAGGGGGGAGTGTGGTTGGGGTATCAGTACCAGACAGGGGGAGACAAGCCAGGGCAGACAATGAACAGATTGCCAGGTAGGAGCAGGCAACGGGAGTAAGTGTCACACCCACTTGGGAGAAGCTTTTTTTCTGGAGGCAGATTTCTTGTAGAAAATGCCAGTGAATGGTCTTTCAACAGCAGGAGGGGCCTTCAAAGACTCCTGCCAATTGTTGGGCCCAAAGGCCTCGACAGCTTTTACTTCACACCTCAGTGCTAATGGAAGTTGTATCTGGTCTGTCCTTTCAAGCCTGGCAGCTCAGTTCCAGGTTGGATGGTGTCCTCAGGTCTCTCCTGTTTGTTTGCTAGAGCACCCTCCATTTGGATTGTAAAAAGGAAACCTTGGTAGGAGTAATCTCTCCATTTAATTTTGGTCAAAATTGTGTTGAAGGTTTGGAGTTTTGATCTGGAGTGAAGGCCATGCTGGAGGGTAGCGTCCCTGCCGAAAAATCCAAATGTATCTAACTCCAAATCTATCCTTTTGTAAAAAACATGTTGGAAAATGTGAGAGCTCACATGCAGCTGTGTCTCTCTCTCCGAGGGTGGTGGGACCTTCCCATCAGCTTCCTCTACTTTTGGTTACTTAGAAAATGACAGGATTTGGCACAACTTTCCTCCAGCCAAATTGTTGCCCAAAATAAAAGAGACCCCCTTAAGTGATAGGCTAGGCCTCACTCCAACAACAACGGAACCAAAAACAAGATCAGACTCGAGTTCTACACTATACAAAGAAACTTCCATGCAACCCATCTCCACACTTTGTACTAACACACTGTAAAAAATGAAGGATTGGGCTGCCCCAGTGTCTTGCAGTATCTTCACCAGCTGCTTAACAGCATCGCCACTCTGCAGAGACACAAACCCTGAAACAAAGGGTTCAGACACCTGATCCAAAATCTTGTTTAGGAGAGTTCCAACCAGAGACTTAATGAGCTGGAGTGCTCCCACATGAATAAACAATGTTTACTCTCTCTCCCATTTTTCTGTTTCAACTTAGGACACTGAGAGACAGTGTGGCAGATACGAAAAGGTTGTTTTTTGTCAATCTTTGTCTTTGGGCACTCGTGAAAAAGACTGAAACCTTGTGGTAGGAGGTGACATCTCTGGATTGCTTTTTGTGTAGGGATATCTACTGGGTTCTTTTTTTGTGAAGGTAGTTTTGTGTCAACACAAATCTACCTTCTTGGACTTGGACTGCAGATTTCTCAAAGTGAGATCCTTGTGCTCATAAACGTTGGTAGAACTCTTTCGTGAATTCAATTTTTGAAATGTTCGAGAAGTATGAATGTCTTTAAATCCTCGATGTCCTTGACCTCTTGAGAACCACTCCACCAATCAAAAAGTCATGCTTGTTTCTATGCCAACTCAATATGGCTTTGATTATGTATTTTGTAATTTATAGAACTGTTGTCTGCATGCCTCTGGGACCAACTCATAAGCCTAAAGGATAGTAGCTATAACAGTGTCATAATCTGAATTCTGGTCAAGAGAAAGCGGTGTACACTTTGAGCTTTTCCCACCAGATCATTTTGGAGGAGCAGTGACTAAATATCTTGCGGCCATTTTAGGGATGTGGCAATCCTCAGAGTAAAATATACTTCCACCTCCTTTTCGTTAAAAGGCGGTACAATTCGGCTGTTCCAACCAAGATCAATCTCTGAGGGTGCAGGATGGCCTGACTTGATTCCAGATCTTTGTTGTGCTTCCAGCTCCATCTCTTTTAATCCAATGCCATGCTCACATTCTTGTCTGGTTGCACGCGCTCTTTCCCTTTTCATTGTGCTCATGCTCTAATTTCTGTTCCATTCTCTCCTCACGTTCTCTTTCCTTGTCCTTGAGTTCTAGTTTCTGTTCCCATTTTGCCTTTAGTTCTACCTCTCTCAGTTGCACGTGTATGGGGTATACTCTACCCCCAATAGGACCCTTTTCATCATCCTCCCTCTCTGGAAAGACTTCCTCCTCCACCAAAGTAGTCAACTCTGACGACTGCTTTTGAATCTATATGTGCAACGTTGATGTTATAATTCTTTGCAATGATAAGCAGATTTACATTTATCTAGCATCTGCCGTGTAGGGATTTCCACAAATGCTTCCAACCTAAATGTCCAAAGCATAAATAAATGGCCTGTATGTTTATGCAACTTTCAAAAATAATTCCACCTATTTTATTGGTTGTCAGTGATCAAAACTGTACCACAAAAGTGTCTTTTGAATAGTCAAATATCTGGGCTAAGTACAGCTTCAGAGTAGGGGATTAGAGCACCTACCATACTAATGGAGAACAAGATCACTGAAAGCAGTTGCAACAACAACTGGGACCTAAAAGACACCCACCATGAGCGGCCACTTAGTATTCCCCAGAAAGAGAACTAAATTAAACAATAAGGTAGAACTTAAAGACAGGAAGCAAACCTAAAAATGGCACAAAACAAAAACAGGGAAGGTCACCTAAGGGATTGTGTCTTAGAAATCAAATAGGGAGCGTAACTATCAGTGTTAACTCTCCACATCTTTCAAGACAACTGGAGCACTGGACCAGCTGCTCTTAAATATCACCTGTCCCAGCACAGGTGAAACACGTTCTGAATAACGAGATGGACAAGCCAGCACAGGTGTAACATATGCTGATTAACAAGGTGACACCAATCGTTGTCGAGCTAACTTCCAACCTGGAAATATAAAAGGAAAACCCACAGCTCGTAACAAGTGTAGTAAGACAGTGTACATATCCTGCAAGTATCATTTGATTGAACCTTTATTTAAACAGGTTAGTCTTGTTTGGAATCAAATCACATTTGTCACATAGACATGTTCAGTAGATGTTATTGCGGGTGTAGCGAAATGCTTGTGTTTCTAGCTCCAACAGTGCAGTAATATCTAATAAGTAATATCTAACAATTTCACAACAATACACACAATAAATACACATCTAAAGGAATGGCATTAAGAATACTGTATATAAATATTTGGATGAGCGATGTCGGGGCGGCATAACTAAAATACAGTAGACTAGAACACAGTACATACACATGAGTTGACTAATACAAAATATGTAAACATTATTAAAGTGACTACTGTTCCGTTGTCCAGCGATCTCAAGTGTATATATATATATATATATATATATATATATATATATATATAAATGTATATACATAACAGCAGCCTCTAAGGTGCTAGTGATTACTATTTAACAGTCTGATGGCCTTGAGATAGAAGCTGTTTATCAGTCTCTCGGTCCCAGCTTTGATGCACCTGTACTGACCTCGCCTTCTGGATGATAGCGGAGTGAACAGGCAGTGGCTCAGGTGGTTGTTGTCCTTGATGATCTTTATGGCCTTCCTGTGACAACGGGTGTTGTAGGTATCCTGGAGGGCGGGTAGTTTGTCCCCAGTATTGCTTTGGGCAGATCACAACACCCTCTGGAGAGCCCTGCGGTGCAGTTGCCGTACCAGGCGGTGATACAGCCCGGCAGGATTCTCTCAATTGTGCATCTGTAAAAGTTTGTGATGGTTTTAGGTGTCAAGACAAATTTCTTCAGCCTCCAGGAGGTCGAAGAGGCGTTTTTGTGCCTTCTTCACCACACTGTCTGTGTGGGTGGACCATTTCAGTTTGTCTGTGATGTGTACGTCGAGGAACTTGAAGCTTTCCACCTCCTCCTCTGCTGTTTCCCAAGGTCCACGATCAGCTCATTTGTTTTGTTGACATTGAGTGAGAGGTTATCTTCCTGGCACCACACTCCCAGGGCCCTCACCTCCTCCCTGGAGGCTGTCTCGTCGTTTTTGGTAATCAGGCCTACTACTGTAGTGTCATCTGAAAACTTGATGATTGAGTGTGTGGGTGAACAGGGAGTACAGGAAGGGCCCCTTTGTTGATGATCAGGGGAGGTGTTGTTTCCTACCTTCACCATCTGGGGGCGGCCCATATGGAAGTCCAGGACCCAGTTGCACAGGGCGGGGTTCAAACTCAGGGCCCTGAGCTTAATGATGAGTTTGGAGGGTACTATGGTGTTCAATGCTGAGCTGTAGTCGATGAACAGCATTCTTACATAGGTATTCCTCTTGTCCATATGGGATAGGGCAGGTTGCAGAGTGATGGCGATTACATCATTTGTGGACCTATTGAAGCGGTAAGCTAATTGGAGTGGGTCTAGGGTGTCAGGTAAGGTAGAGGTGATATGATCCTTGACTAGTCTCTCAAAGCACTTCATGATGAGAGAAGTGAGTGCTACGGGGCGATGGTAACTGAACTAAATGACTTTTACTTTCTTGGGTACAGGAACAATGGTGGATATCTTGAAGCATGTCAGGACAGCAGACTGGTATAGGGAGAAATTTAATACGTCCATAAACACTCCAGCCAGCTGGTCTGCGCATGCTTTGAGGACACGACTAAAGTGGGTGAAGGTGTTTAGCTTGTCCGGAAGCAAGATGTCGGTGTCTGTTTGGTGGCTGGTTATCCCTTTATAGTCCTTGATTGTCTGTAGACCGTACCACATACGTCTCGTGTCTGAGCCGTTGAATTGGGACTCAACTGTCTCTGTACTGACGTTTTGCCTGTTTGATTGCCTTACAGAAGGGTTAGAGTTAGGGTTAGTACACAGTACACTGTTTGTATTCGGCCATATTCCCAGTCACCTTGCCATGGTTAAATGCGTTGGTTTGCACTTTCAGTTTTGTGCAAATTCTGCCATTAATCCACGGTTTCTGGTTTGGGTAGGTTTTAATAGCCACAGTGGGTACAACATCTCCTATACATTTTCTGATAAACTCAGTAACCGTATCCGTGTATTTGTCGATATTATTCTCAGAGGCTATCCGGAACATATCCCAGTCCGCGTGATCAAAACAATCTTGAAGCGTGTACTCCGATTGACCAGCGTTGAATATTCTGTAGCACGGGTACTTCCTGTTTGAGTTTTTGTCTGTAGGAAAGGAGGAGCAAAATGGAGTCGTGGTCAGATATGCCAAAGGGAGGGTGGGGGAGGGTCTTTAGGCATTTCGAAATGCTGAGGACAGTGGTCCAATGTTCTCAGAGCGAGTGCTACAGTCAATGTGTTGGTAAAACTTGTGGCGTTTTCCTCAGATTAGCTTTATTAAAATCACCGGCTACAATAAATGCGGCCTCAGGATATCTGTGGTTTCCAGTTTGCATAGAGTCCAGTGTAGTTCTTTGAGGGCCGTCGTGGTATCAGCCTGAGTGGGAATGTACACAGTTGTGACTATAACTGAAGTGAATTCTCTAGGGAGGTAATACGGTTGTATACGGTATTCAATGTTGGGGAACAAAAGGACTTGAGTTTCTGTATGTTATCACAATCACACTATGAGTAGTTAAGCATGAAACAAACACCCAATTCTTCTTCCTGGAGAGATATTTATGCCTTTCTGCACGATGAACTGAGAACCCAACTGGCTGTACGGACTCAAACAGTATATCCCAAGAGAGTCATGATTCCGTGAAACAAAGTATGTTACAATCCCTGATGTCTCTCTGGAAGGAGATCCTCGCCCTAAGCTCGCCTACCTTATTGTCCAGAGACTGAACATTAGGGAGTAATACACTTGGAAGGGGTGGATGGTGTGCGCGCCTCCTGAGTCAGACTAGGAGTCCATTCCGAATACTTATTTTCCGCCGGCAGTGTTTTGGATCAGCCTCTGGGATCAGTTCAATTGCCCTTGGGTGTACGAACAAAGTTGCATTCCTGGTTGTAATGCTGGTAATGCTGGTGCATTTCTAACATACAAAAGTTATTTCCAGTTGTATGTAACACAAAACATGTCCTGGGCTAATAATGTAAGAAATAACAAATTTAAAAAACAAAATACTGCAAAATTGCTTAGGAGCTAGAAGCAGAGCTGCCCTATCTGTCGGCGACATCTTACATTGATTCAAATCTCTTTTTATTTTAATACAAAACAATGTCAATCATAGGAGCATACATTTCAAACCACAGGGTAATGGAAAATATATATATACTGTGGAAAACGTCCTTACAGCTGGGATCTACAACACCTGTTTATGGGTGTCTCTGTCTGTAGTGCATCCTAAATGGCACCCTATTCCCTATTTAGTGAACTACTTTTGTCCAGGGCCCTATTCCCTATTTAGTGCACTACTTTTGACCAGGGCCCTTAGGAAATAGGGTGTGATTCAGGATACAGGGACTATGTTTGTCTATTCCTCTGACTCATCAACAACACATAGTCATACAGTAACACTCCCTACACAGGCCAGAGAGAGGTTGCATACTGGCTGTAATGGTAGGTGGTGTTTGATCCACTGTCCTCTGTCTTTTTGTTTGTATCCATTGTTGTGCACACACACACACACACACACACACACACACACACACAGTGAAAGAACGTTCCCCTCCGTCCAGATGATGCACATGTGGGAGTTTACCAAACATATGTCTCACACACATGCGCACGCTCAGGACCTCTGTTTTAAAGCATTATATTTGAGACATTTGCGCTCTGTGGACCGCTATTTTAATTCAGTATGAATGTTTATATAGCCTTTTAATCATACCCAACGAGAAAGGATTGGTTGGACATGCTGAGGAAGTTAGGGTAATTAAAAACAATTGCCTTCTGAGATCAGGGAGACCAGGAGGGAATGAAGCTGGTCGTTATGCCTGTCTAACCTATGAGATCAGGGAGACCAGGAGGGAATGAAGCTGGTCGTTATGCCTGTCCAACCTTCTGAGATCAGGGAGACCAGGAGGGAATGAAGCTGGTAGTTATGCTTGTCCAACCCAAGCTAATGACCACAGACCACCGTGCCTAGTCAATTATATGCATTCTTTATACATGTTTCTTCCATGCACATTTGATGACTTAAGAACAATTATTGTAAATGGTATTGAGATTGAGTTTGCCATTGGTCCTTGACGTCTGTAATGGTTAAAGCATGCTGCAGGCCTATGTTGGATGCTCCATGGACCAGGGCGAGGTTTAAGGGTTTAAGTTCCCATCACTGTTCCACACTTAGTAACCATGACTACACTGAGCCAATTAAGAATGCAGAGAAGAGGCAGCATAACTTAAGTTCTACATTATCTAACAGTCATCTCCATAGTAGAGGCTTTGCCCAGTTATAGCCTCTTGGATGAAAACAGATACCCACCATGGATGCCCACTGAAAGTTGGTAAAGCCACTACTAAGGGAAGAGGCAAGAGAAGAGCAGAGAAGAGGCAACATAACTTAAGTTCTACATTATCTAACAGTCATCTCCATAGTAGAGGCTTTGCCCAGTTATAGCGTCTTGGTGAAAACAATTATAATTAAAAGAACAGAACAGGAAACAGAGAACAGATTGTCAGAATGCCTTAAACCTAACAATGTGGGTAATCAATAGCAATGTAATAATACAAATAACAAGATAGCACACCAGAAATGTAAATTAAAAGAACACTATAAAGTGTTACGTTCCCACAAGACAAAATGTCACTGACAAAATGTCAATGAACTGACAAAGAAAAAAAGCTGACAACAAATTAAATGGGTTCTGAAAGGCACCATGTGGCCCACTGAAAGTTGTTAAAGCCACTAGTAAGGGGTTCTGAAAGGCACCATGTGGCCCACTGAAAGTTGTTAAAGCCACTAGTAAGGGGTTCTGAAAGGCACCATATGGCCCACTGAAAGTTGTTAAAGCCACTAGTAAGGGGTTCTGAAAGGCACCATGTGGCCCACTGAAAGTTGTTAAAGACACTAGTAAGGGGTTCTGAAAGGCACCATGTGGCCCACTGAAAGTCCACAACAACTTAAATAACACCTAGTCCGGCCACTTCTAAATATCACCTGGGCCAGCCACTTCTAAATATCACCTGGTCCTGCCGCTCTTAAATAACACCCGGGCCTGCCACTCTTAAATAACACCTGGGCCTGCCGCTCTTAAATATCACCTGGGCTTGCCGCTCTTAAATATCACCTGGGCCTGCCGCTCTTAAATAACACCTGCGCCTGCCGCTCTTAAATAACACCTGGGCATGCCGCTCTTAAATAACACCTGGGCCTGCCGCTCTTAAATATCACCTGGGCCTGCCGCTCTTAAATAACACCAGGGCATGCCACTCTTAAATAACATCTGGGCCTGCCACTTCTAAATATCACCTGGGTTAGCCGCTCCTAAATATTACCTGGGCCTGCCGCTCCTAAATATTACCTGGGCCTGCCGCTTCTAAATATTACCTGGGTAAGCCGCTCCTAAATATTACCTGGGCATGCCGATCTTAAATAACACCTGGGCATGCCACTCTTAAATAACACCTGGGCATGCCACTCTTAAATAACACATGGTCATGCCACTCTTAAATAACACATGGGCCTGCCACTCTTAAATAACACCTGGGCCTGCCACTCTTAAATAACACCTGGGCCTGCCGCTTCTAAATATAACCTGTATAAGCCGCTCCTTAATATTACCTCGGCCTAACGATCTTAAATAACCCCTGGGCCTGCCGCTTCTAAATATTACCTGGGCATGCCGATCTTAAATAACACCTGGGCATGCCACTATTAAATAACACCTGGGCCTGCCACTTCTTAAATATCACCTGGGCCTGCCACTCTTAAATAACACCTGGGTCTGCCACTCTTAAATAACACCTGGGCCTGCCACTCTTAAATAACACCTGGGCCTGCCACTCTTAAATAACACCTGGGCCTGCCACTCTTAAATAAAACCTGGGCCTGCCACTCTTAAATAACACCTGGGTCTGCCACTCTTAAATAACACCTGGGCATGCCACTCTTAAATAACACCTGGGTCTGCCACTCTTAAATATCACCTGGGCCTGCCACTCTTAAATATCACCTGGGCCTGCCACTCTTCAATAACACCTGGGCCTGCCACTCTTCAATAACACCTGGGCCTGCCACTCTTAAATAAAACCTGGGCCTGCCACTCTTAAATAACACCTGGGCCTGCCACTCTTAAATAACACCTGGGCATGCCACTCTTAAATAACACCTGGGTCTGCCACTCTTAAATAACACCTGGGCCTGCCACTGTTAAATAACACCTGGGCCTGCCACTCTTAAATAACACCTGGGCCTGCCACTTCTAAATATTACCTGGGCCTGCCAATCTTAAATAACACCTGGGCATGCCACTCTTAAATAACACCTGGGCATGCCACTCTTAAATATCACCTGGGCCTGCCACTCTTAAATATCACCTGGGCCTGCCGATCTTAAATAACACCTGGGCATGCCACTCTTAAATAACACCTGGGTCTGCCACTCTTAAATAACACCTGGGCCTGCCACTGTTAAATAACACCTGGGCCTGCCACTCTTAAATATCACCTGGGACTGCCACTCTTAAATATCACCTGGGACTGCCACTCTTAAATATCACCTGGGACTGCCACTCTTAAATATCACCTGGGACTGCCACTCCTAAATATCACCTGGGACTGCCACTCCTAAATATCACCTGGGCCTGCCACTCTTAAATATCACCTGGGCCTGCCACTCTTAAATATCACCTGGGCCTGCCACTCTTAAATATCACCTGGGCCTGCCACTCTTAAATATCACCTGGGCCTGCCACTCTTAAGTATCACCTGGGCCTGCCACTCTTAAGTATCACCTTTGCCTGCCACTCTTAAATATCACCTGGGCCTGCCACTCTTAAGTATCACCTGGGCCTGCCACTCTTAAATATCACCTGGGCCTGCCACTCTTAAATATCACCTGGGCCTGCCACTCTTAAATATCACCTGGGCCTGCCACTCTTAAGTATCACCTGGGCCTGCCACTCTTAAGTATCACCTTTGCCTGCCACTCTTAAATATCACCTGGGACTGCCACTCTTAAATATCACCTGGGACTGCCACTCTTAAATATCACCTGGGACTGCCACTCCTAAATATCACCTGGGACTGCCACTCCTAAATATCACCTGGGCCTGCCACTCCTAAATATCAACTGGGCCTGCCACTCCTAAATATCACCTGGGCCTGCCACTCCTAAATATCACCTGGGCCTGCCACTCCTAAATATCACCTGGGCCTGCCACTCCTAAATATCACCTGGGCCTGCCACTCCTAAATATCACCTGGGCCTGCCACTCCTAAATATCACCTGGGCCTGCCACTCCTAAATATCACTTGGGCCTGCCACTCCTAAATATCACCTGGGCCTGCCACTCCTAAATATCACCTGGGCATGCCACTCCTAAATATCACCTGGGCCTGCCACTCCTAAATATCACCTGGGCCTGCCACTCCTAAATATCACCTGGGCCTGCCACTCCTAAATATCACCTGGGCCTGCCACTCCTAAATAGCACCTGGACCTGCCACTCCTAAACATCACCTGGGCCAAAACAGCTGAAACACCTTCCTACTAATGAGATGGCAAGCAGAACAGCTGTAACACGTACGGACTGATGACATGACATCAATCAGTGTGCTTACGTCCCCACGAACTATTCGTGCTAAAGTCCAATCTCAAAACAATAAATGGAAAAACCAAAGCCTGTAACAAGCAGTAAGCTACATACAGGGTCAGTTCCAGTACCATATTAACAATGTACAGGGATACTGGAGTGATGGAGGTAGATATATATAGGGGTAAGGTGACTAGGCATCAGGATATATTATAAACAGAGCAACAGCTCTGTAAATGAGGATTGTGTGTGTGTGTAGAGTAATTATGAATGTATATGCATATTATGTGTGAGCAAATTATGGAGTGAGTGTTTGTGTGTATTGGTGTGTCTGTGTGTGTGTAGGGACCTGTGAATGTGCATAGAGACAAACCATTACAAACTACAAAGGCAAGCACAGCCGCCAGCTGCCCAGTGACACAAGCCTACCAGCCGAGCTAAATTACTTTCTATGCTCACTTCGAGGCATTCAACACTGAACTATGCATAAGAGCTTCAGCTGTTCCGGACGACAATGTGATCGCGCTCTCTGCAGCCGAGGTGAGTAAGACCTTTACACAGGTCAACATTCACAGGGCCAGATGGATTACCAGTAGGTGTACTCTGAGCATGAGCTGACCAACTGGCAAGTGTCTTCACAGACATTTTCAACATGTCCCTGACTAAGTCTGTAATACCAACATGTTTCAAGCAGACCACCATAGTCCCTATGTCCAAGAACACTAAGGTAACCTGCCTAAGCGACTACCGACCCGTAGCACTCACGTCTGTAGCCATGGAGTGCTTTGAAAGGCTGGTCATGGCTCACATCAACACCATTTTCCCAGAAATCCTAGACTGACTCCAATTTGCAGACCGCCCCAGCAGATCCACAGATGATGCCATCTCTATTGCACTCCACACTGCCCTTTCCCACCTGGACAAAAGGAACACCTATGTGAGATTGCTATTCATTGACTACAGCTCAGCATTCAACACCATAGTGCCCTCAAAGCTCATCACCAAGCTAAGGACCCTGGGACTAAACATCTCCCTCTGCAACTAGATCCTGGACTTCCTGACGGGCCGCCCCCAGGTGATGAGGGTAGGTAACAACACATCCGCCATGCTGATCCTCAACAAGGGGGCCCCTCAAGGGTGCGTGCTCAGTGCATGGCCAGGCACGACTCCAACACCATCATTTAGTTTACCAACAACACAACAGTAGCAGGAATGATCACTGACAATGATAATATAGGGAGGAGGTCAGAGACCTGGCCATGTTGTGCCAGGAAAACAACCTATCCCTCAACGTGATCAAGACAAATGAGATGCTTGTGGACTACAGGAAAAGGAGGACCGAGCACGTCCCCATTTTCATCGACGGTGCTGCCAAGTCTAGGTCCAAAAGGCTCCTTAACATCTTCTACCCCTAAGCCATAAGACTGCTGAACCATTAAGCAAATGACCATCTGGACCATTTACATTACCCCCCCACTGCTGCTAAATTTAAGCTAGATGCCCTCAATCTCACATAAATTATCAAGTAACCTACCAAGTACAATCCTAAATCTGTAACCATTGGCACCCTCTTCGATATCATCCTGACCAACATGCCCTCTAAATACACCTCTGCTGTCTTCAACCAGGATCACTACCTTATTGCCTGCGTCCGTAATGGGTCCGTCATCAAACGACAACCCCTCATCACTGTCTAACGCTCCTTAAAACATTTCAGCGAGCAGGCCTTTCTAATCGACCTGGTTCGGGAATCCTGGAAGGATATTGACTTCATCCCGTCAGTAGAGGATGCATAGATATCCTTTAAAAATGCCTTCCTCACCATCTTAAAAAAGCATACCCCATTCAAAAAATGTAGAACTAAGAACAGATATAGCCCTTGGTTCACCCCAGACTTGACTGCCTTCGACCAGCACAAAAACATCCTGTGGCGTATGGCATTAGCATCGAATAGCCCCCGTGATATGCAACTTTTTAGGGGACTCAGGACCCAATATACACAGTCAGTTAGGAAAGCTTTTTCAAATTTGCATCCTGTAGCACTAATTTCAAAAAGTTTTGAGACTGTGTAAAGTCCATGGAGAAAAAGAGCACCTCCTCCCAGCAACCAACTGCACCGAGGCTAGGAAACACTGTCACCACTGATAAATTATGATAATCGATCATTTCAATAAGCATTTTTCAATGGCTGGCCATGCTTTCCACCTGGCTAGCCCTACCGCGGCCAACAGCTCTGCACACTCTGCAGAAACTTGCCCAAACCCCTTCCCGCTTTTCCTTCACCCATATCCAGGCAGCTGATTTTCTGAAAGAGCTGCGAAATCTGGATCCCTACATATCAGCTGGGCTAGACAATCTGGACACTCTCTTTCTAAAATGATCCGCCGAAATTGTTGCAACACCCATTGCTAGCCTTTTCAACCTCTCTTTTGTATTGTCTGAGATCCCCAAAGATTGGAAAACTGCCGCGGTCATACCCCTCTTCAAAGGGGGAGACACTCTAGACCCAAACTGTTGTAGACCTATATCCAACCTGCCCTGCCTTTCTAAAATCTTTGAAAGCCAAGTTAACAAACAGATCACCGACCATTTTGAATCCCACCGTACCTTCTCTGCTATGCAATCTGGTTTCCGAGCTGGTCATGGGTGCACCTCAGCCACGCTCAAGGTCCTAAACGATATCATAACCGCCATCGATAAAAGACTGTACTGTGCAGCCGTCTTCATCGACCTAGCCAAGGCTTTCAACTCTGTCAATCACCACATTCTCATCTGCAGACTCAACAGCCTTGGTTTCTCAAATGACGGCCTCGCCTAATTCACCAAACACTTCTCAGATAGAGTTCAGTGTGTCAAATCGGAGGGCCTGTTGTCCGGACCTCTGGCAGTCTCTATGAGGATGCCACAGGGTTCAATTCTCGGGCCGACTCTTTTATCATTACATCATTACTCTGGACGGTTCTGACTTAGAATATGTGGACAACTACAAATACCTAGGTGTCTGGCTAGACTGTAAACTCTCCTTCCAGACTCACATTAAGCATCTCCAATCCAAAATTAAATCTAGAATCAGCTTCTTATTTCGCAACAAAGCATCCTTCACCCATGCTGCCAAACATACCCTTGTAAAACTGACAATCCTACTGATCTTTGTCTTCGGTGATGTCATTTACAAAATAGCCTCCAACACTCTACTCAGCAAACTGGATGCAGTCTATCACAGTGCCATCCGTTTTGTCACCAAAGCCTCAAATACTACCCACCGCTGCGACCTGTATGCTCTCATTGGCTGGCCCTCGTTACAGATTCGTCGCCAAACCCACTGGCTCCAGGTCATCTATAAGTCTTTGCTGTGTAAAGCTGCGCCTTATCTTAGCTCACTGGTCACCATAACAACACCCACCCGTAGCAAGCGTTCCAGCAGGTATATCTCACTGGTCATCCCCAAAGCCAACACCTCCTTTGGCAGCATTTCCTTCCAGTTCCCTGCTGCCAATGACTGGGATGAATTGCATATATCGCTGAAGTTGGAGACTTATATCTCCATCACTAACTTTAAACATCAGCTATCTGAGCAGCTAACCGATCGCTTCAGCTGTACACAGCCCATCTGTAAATCAAATCAAATCAAATTTGATTTGAATTGATCTGTAAATAGCCCATCCAATCTATCTACCTAATCCCTATATTGTTTTTATTTACTTTTCTGCTCTTTTGCACACCAGTACATCATCATCTGCACATCTATCACTCCAGTGTTAATTTGCTAAACTGTAATTACTTTGCTACTATCGCATATTTATTGCCTTACCTCCTCATACCATTTGCACACACTGTATATAGACTTAATTTTGAGAACTTGTTCTAAACTGGCCTACCTGGTTAAATAAATTTGAAAAAAATAAAGTAAATTACTCTTGGTTTTATTGTTTATCATAATTACTGTTTGTTACATTGTTTAGTAGCTACTTTTTTTTCCATTTGCCAACATGCCAAATATAATAATGTTTTGCATAATATAATATATTTCTATAATGTAGAATTACCATTGGTTTTGATTGTATTGTTTATTATCTTTACCATTTGTTATATTATCTAAAATCATTACAGTTTCTTTCCTTTTCTATTATTACCATCGGTTGTATTGTTTAGTTTCATTACCGTTGGTTATATTATTTAGTACCTCTGCCATTGGTTATATTATTTAGTATCTCTACCGTTGGTTATATTGTTTAGTATCTCTACCATTGGTTATATTATTTAGTATCTCTACCATTTAGTATCTCTACCGTTGGTTATATTATTTAGTATCTCTACCGTTGGTTATATTGTTTAGTATCTCTACCATTGGTTATATTATTTAGTATCTCTACCGTAGGTTATATTATTTAGTATCTCTACCGTTGGTTATATTGTTTAGTATCTCTACCGTTGGTTATATTGTTTAGTATCTCTACTGTTGGTTATATCACTTATTATTGGGGCGGCAGGGTAGTTAGTGGTTAGAGCGTTGGACTAGTAACCGGAAGGTTGCAAGTTCAAATCCCCGAGCTGACAAGGTACAAATCTGTCATTCTGCTCCTGAACAGGCACTAACACACTAACTTGCCTAGTTAAAAATCATTACTGTTGGCTATATTGTTTAGTATCCGGCGCCGACAGAGATGGCCGCCTCGCTTCGCGTTCCTAGGAAACTATGCAGTTTTTTGTTTTTTTTACGTGTTATTTCTTACATTAGTACCCCAGGTCATCTTAGGTTTCATTACATACAGTCGAGAAGAACTACTGAATATAAGATCAGCGTCAACTCACCATCAGTACGACCAAGAATATGTTTTTCGCGACGCGGACCCTGTGTTCTGCCTTACAAACAGGACAACGGAGTGGATTCTATGCAGCGACCCAAAAAAACGACTCCAAAAGAGAGGGAAACGAGGCGGTCTTCTGGTCAGACTCCGGAGACGGGCACAGCGCGCACCACTCCCTAGCATTCTTCTTGCCAATGTCCAGTCTCTTGACAACAAGGTTGATGAAATCCGAGCAAGGGTAGCATTCCAGAGGGACATCAGAGACTGTAACGTCCTTTGCTTCACTGAAACATGGCTCACTGGAGAGACTCTATCCGAAGCGGTGCAGCCAACGGGTTTCTCCACTCATCGCGCTGACAGAAACAAACATCTTTCTGGTAAGAAGAGGGGCGGGGGCGTATGCCTCATGGCCAACGTGACATGGTGTGATGAAAGAAACATACAGGAACTCAAATCCTTCTGTTCACCTGATTTAGAATTCCTCACAATCAAATGTAGACCGCATTATCTACCAAGAGAATTCTCTTCGATTATAATCACATATATATCACATATATCCCCCCCCCAAGCAGACACATCGATGGCTCTGAACGAACTTGATTTAACTCTCTGCAAACTGGAAACGATTTATCCGGAGGCTGCATTCATTGTAGCTGGGGATTTTAACAAGGCTAATCTGAAAACAAGACTCCCCAAATTTTATCAGCATATTGATTGCGCAACCAGGGGAGGAAAGACCTTGGATCATTGTTACTCTAACTTCCGCGATGCATATAAGGCCCTGCCCCGCCCCCCTTTCGGAAAAGCTGACCACGACTCCATTTTGTTGATCCCTGCCTACAGACAGAAACTAAAACAAGAGGCTCCCACGCTGAGGTCTGTCCAACGCTGGTCCGACCAAGCTGACTCCACACTCCAAGACTGCTTCCATCACGTGGACTGGGAGATGTTTCGTATTGCGTCAGATAACAACATTGACGAATACGCTGATTCGGTGTGCGAGTTCATTAGAACGTGCGTTGAAGATGTCGTTCCCATAGCAATGATTAAAACATTCCCTAACCAGAAACCGTGGATTGATGGCAGCATTCGTGTGAAACTGAAAGAATCTCAATTCAACGGCTCAGACACAAGAGGCATGTGGCAGGGTCTACAGTCAATCACGGACTACAGGAAGAAATCCAGCCCAGTCACGGACCAGGATGTCTTGCTCCCAGGCAGACTAAATAACTTTTTTTGCCCGCTTTGAGGACAATACAGTGCCACTGACACGGCCTGCAACGAAAACATGCGGTCTCTCCTTCACTGCAGCCGAGGTGAGTAAGACATTTAAACGTGTTAACCCTCGCAAGGCTGCAGGCCCAGACGGCATCCCCAGCCGCGCCCTCAGAGCATGCGCAGACCAGCTGGCCGGTGTGTTTACGGACATATTCAATCAATCCCTATACCAGTCTGCTGTTCCCACATGCTTCAAGAGGGCCACCATTGTTCCTGTTCCCAAGAAAGCTAAGGTAACTGAGCTAAACGACTACCGCCCCGTAGCACTCACATCCGTCATCATGAAGTGCTTTGAGAGACTAGTCAAGGACCATATCACCTCCACCCTACCCGACACCCTAGACCCACTCCAATTTGCTTACCGCCCAAATAGGTCCACAGACGATGCAATCTCAACCACACTGCACACTGCCCTAACCCATCTGGACAAGAGGAATACCTATGTGAGAATGCTGTTCATCGACTACAGCTCGGCATTCAACACCATAATACCTTCCAAGCTCGTCATCAAGCTCGAGACCCTGGGTCTCGACCCCGCCCTGTGCAACTGGGTACTGGACTTCCTGACGGGCCGCCCCCAGGTGGTGATGGTAGGCAACAACATCTCCTCCCCGCTGATCCTCAACACTGGGGCCCCACAAGGGTGCGTTCTGAGCCCTCTCCTGTACTCCCTGTTCACCCACGACTGCGTGGCCACGCACGCCTCCAACTCAATCATCAAGTTTGCGGACGACACAACAGTGGTAGGCTTGATTACCAACAACGACGAGACGGCCTACAGGGAGGAGGTGAGGGCCCTCGGAGTGTGGTGTCAGGAAAATAACCTCACACTCAACGTCAACAAAACTAAGGAGATGATTGTGGACTTCAGGAAACAGCAGAGGGAACACCCCCCTATCCACATCGATGGAACAGTAGTGGAGAGGGTAGTAAGTTTTAAGTTCCTCGGCATACACATCACAGACAAACTGAATTGGTCCACTCACACAGACAGCATCGTGAAGAAGGCGCAGCAGCGCCTCTTCAACCTCAGGAGGCTGAAGAAATTCGGCTTGTCACCAAAAGCACTCACAAACTTCTACAGATGCACAATCGAGAGCATCCTGTCGGGCTGTATCACCGCCTGGTATGGCAACTGCACCGCCCTCAACCGTAAGGCTCTCCAGAGGGTAGTGAGGTCTGCACAACGCATCACCGGGGGCAAACTACCTGCCCTCCAGGACACCTACACCACCCGATGTCACAGGAAGGCCATAAAGATCATCAAGGACATCAACCACCCGAGCCACTGCCTGTTCACCCCGCTATCATCCAGAAGGCGAGGTCAGTACAGGTGCATCAAAGCTGGGACCGAGAGACTGAAAAACAGCTTCTATCTCAAGGCCATCAGACTGTTAAACAGCCACCACTAACACTGAGTGGCTGCTGCCAACACACACACTGACACTGACTCAACTCCAGCCACTTTAATAATGTGAATTGATGGGAAATGATGTAAATATATCACTAGCCACCTTAAACAATGCTACCTTATATAATGTTACTTACCCTACATTATTCATCTCATATGCATACGTATATACTGTACTCTATATCATCGACTGTATCCTTATGTAATACATGTATCACTAGCCACTTTAAACTATGCCACTTTGTTTACATACTCATCTCATTTGTACATACTGTACTCGATACCATCTACTGTATCTTGCCTATGCTGCTCTGTACCATCACTCATTCATATATCCTTAGGTACATATTCTTTATCCCCTTACACTGTGTACAAGACAGTAGTTTTGGAATTGTTAGTTAGATTACTTGTTATTACTGCATTGTCGGAACTAGAAGCACAAGCATTTCGCTACACTCGCATTAACATCTGCTAACCATGTGTATGTGACAAATACAATTTGATTTGATTTATTATTTAGTTTATCTACCGTTGGTTATATTATTTACTATCTCTACCGTTGGTTACATTATTTAGTATCTCTACCGTTGGTTATATTATTTAGTATCTCTACCGTTGGTTACATTGTTTAGTATCTCTACCGTTGGTTACATTATTTAGTATCTCTACCGTTGGTTACATTATTTAGTATCTCTACCGTTGGTTACATTATTTAGTATCTCTACCGTTGGTTATATTATTTAGTATCTCTACCGTTGGTTATATTATTTAGTATCTCTACCGTTGGTTACATTGTTTAGTATCTCTACCGTTGGTTACATTATTTAGTATCTCTACCGTTGGTTACATTATTTAATATCTCTACCGTTGGTTATATTGTTTAGTATCTCTAATGTTGGTTATATTGTTTAGTATCATTAACGTTGGTTATATTATTTAGTATCTCTACCGTTGGTTATATTATTTAGTATCTCTACCGTTGGTTATATTATTTAGTATCTCTACCGTTGGTTATATTATTTAGTATCTCTACAGTTGGTTATATTATTTAGTATCATTAGCTTTGGTTATATTGTTTAGTATCTCTACCGTTGGTTATATTATTTAGTATCATTAACGTTGGTTACATTATTTAGTATGTCTACCATTTTTTATATTATTTAGTATCTCTACCGTTGGTTATATTGTTTAGTATCTCTACCGTTGGTTATATTATTTAGTATCTCTACCATTTAGTATCTCTACCGTTGGTTATATTATTTAGTATCTCTACCGTTGGTTATATTATTTAGTATCTCTACCGTTGGTTATATTATTTAGTATCTCTACCGTTGGTTACATTATTTAATATCTCTACCGTTGGTTATATGATTTAGTATCTCTACCGTTGGTTACATTATTTAGTATATCTACCTTTGGTTATATTATTTAGTATCATTAGCTTTGGTTATGTTGTTTAGTATCTCTACCGTTGGTTATATTATTTAGTATATCTACCTTTGGTTATATTATTTAGTATCATTAGCTTTGGTTATATTGTTTAGTATCTCTACCGTTGGTTATATTGCTTAGTATCTCTACCGCTGGTTATATTATTTAGTATCTCTACCGTTGGTTATATTATTTAGTATCTCTACCGTTGGTTACATTATTTAGTATATCTACCTTTGGTTATATTATTTAGTATCTCTACCGTTGGTTATATTATTTAGTATCTCTACCGTTGGTTACATTATTTAGTATCTCTACCGTTGGTTACATTATTTAGTATCTCTACCGTTGGTTATATTATTTAGTATCTCTACCGTTGGTTATATTATTTAGTATCTCTACCATTGGTTATATTATTTAGTATCTCTACCGTTGGTTATATTGTTTAGTATCTCTACCGTTGGTTATATTGTTTAGTATCTCTACCGTTGGTTATATTGTTTAGTATCTCTACCGTTGGTTATATTATTTAGTATCTCTACCGTTGGTTATATTATTTAGTATCTCTACCGTTGGTTATATTATTTAGTATCTCTACCGTTGGTTATATTATTTAGTATCTCTACCGTTGGTTATATTGTTTAGTATCTCTACCGTTGGTTATATTGTTTAGTATCTCTACCGTTGGTTATATTATTTAGTATCTCTACCGTTGGTTATATTGTTTAGTATCTCTACCGTTGGTTATATTATTTAGTATCTCTACCGTTGGTTATATTATTTAGTATCTCTACCATTGGTTATATTATTTAGTATCTCTACCGCTGGTTATATTATTACCGCTGGTTATATTATTTAGTATCTCTACCATTGGTTATATTATTTAGTATCTCTACCGTTGGTTATATTATTTAGTATCTCTACCATTGGTTATATTATTTAGTATCTCTACCGTTGGTTATATTGTTTAGTATCATTAACGTTGGTTATATTTTTTAGTATCTCTACCGTTGGTTATATTATTTAGTATCTCTACCGTTGGTTACATTATTTAGTATCTCTACCGTTGGTTACATTATTTAGTATCTCTACCGTTGGTTACATTATTTAGTATCTCTACCGTTGGTTACATTATTTAATATCTCTACCGTTGGTTATATTATTTAGTATCTCTACCGTTGGTTACATTATTTAGTATATCTACCTTTGGTTATAATATTTAGTATCATTAGCTTTGGTTATATTGTTTAGTATCTCTACCGTTGGTTATATTATTTAGTATCTCTACCGTTGGTTATATTATTTAGTATCTCTACCGTTGGTTACATTATTTAGTATATCTACCTTTGGTTATATTATTTAGTATCATTAGCTTTGGTTATATTGTTTAGTATCTCTACCGTTGGTTATATTGCTTAGTATCTCTACCGCTGGTTATATTATTTAGTATCTCTACCGTTGGTTATATTATTTAGTATCTCTACCGTTGGTTATATTATTTAGTATCTCTACCGTTGGTTACATTATTTAGTATATCTACCTTTGGTTATATTATTTAGTATCATTAGCTTTGGTTATATTGTTTAGTATCTCTACCGTTGGTTATATTGCTTAGTATCTCTACCGCTGGTTATATTATTTAGTATCTCTACCGTTGGTTATATTATTTAGTATCTCTACCGTTGGTTACATTATTTAGTATATCTACCGTTGGTTACATTATTTAGTATCTCTACCGTTGGTTATATTATTTAGTATCTCTACCGTTGGTTACATTGTTTAGTATCTCTACCGTTGGTTACATTATTTAGTATCTCTACCGTTGGTTACATTATTTAATATCTCTACCGTTGGTTATATTGTTTAGTATCTCTAATGTTGGTTATATTGTTTAGTATCATTAACGTTGGTTATATTATTTAGTATCTCTACCGTTGGTTATATTATTTAGTATCTCTACCGTTGGTTATATTATTTAGTATCTCTACCGTTGGTTATATTATTTAGTATCTCTACCGTTGGTTACATTATTTAGTATCTCTACCGTTGGTTATATTATTTAGTATCATTAGCTTTGGTTATATTGTTTAGTATCTCTACCGTTGGTTATATTATTTAGTATCATTAACGTTGGTTACATTATTTAGTATGTCTACCATTTTTTATATTATTTAGTATCTCTACCGTTGGTTATATTGTTTAGTATCTCTACCGTTGGTTATATTATTTAGTATCTCTACCATTTAGTATCTCTACCGTTGGTTATATTATTTAGTATCTCTACCGTTGGTTATATTATTTAGTATCTCTACCGTTGGTTATATTATTTAGTATCTCTACCGTTGGTTACATTATTTAATATCTCTACCGTTGGTTATATGATTTAGTATCTCTACCGTTGGTTACATTATTTAGTATATCTACCTTTGGTTATATTATTTAGTATCATTAGCTTTGGTTATGTTGTTTAGTATCTCTACCGTTGGTTATATTATTTAGTATATCTACCTTTGGTTATATTATTTAGTATCATTAGCTTTGGTTATATTGTTTAGTATCTCTACCGTTGGTTATATTGCTTAGTATCTCTACCGCTGGTTATATTATTTAGTATCTCTACCGTTGGTTATATTATTTAGTATCTCTACCGTTGGTTACATTATTTAGTATATCTACCTTTGGTTATATTATTTAGTATCTCTACCGTTGGTTATATTATTTAGTATCTCTACCGTTGGTTACATTATTTAGTATCTCTACCGTTGGTTACATTATTTAGTATCTCTACCGTTGGTTATATTATTTAGTATCTCTACCGTTGGTTATATTATTTAGTATCTCTACCATTGGTTATATTATTTAGTATCTCTACCGTTGGTTATATTGTTTAGTATCTCTACCGTTGGTTATATTGTTTAGTATCTCTACCGTTGGTTATATTGTTTAGTATCTCTACCGTTGGTTATATTATTTAGTATCTCTACCGTTGGTTACATTATTTAGTATCTCTACCGTTGGTTATATTATTTAGTATCTCTACCATTGGTTATATTATTTAGTATCTCTACCGCTGGTTATATTATTACCGCTGGTTATATTATTTAGTATCTCTACCATTGGTTATATTATTTAGTATCTCTACCGTTGGTTATATTATTTAGTATCTCTACCATTGGTTATATTATTTAGTATCTCTACCGTTGGTTATATTGTTTAGTATCATTAACGTTGGTTATATTTTTTAGTATCTCTACCGTTGGTTATATTATTTAGTATCTCTACCGTTGGTTACATTATTTAGTATCTCTACCGTTGGTTACATTATTTAGTATCTCTACCGTTGGTTACATTATTTAGTATCTCTACCGTTGGTTACATTATTTAATATCTCTACCGTTGGTTATATTATTTAGTATCTCTACCGTTGGTTACATTATTTAGTATATCTACCTTTGGTTATAATATTTAGTATCATTAGCTTTGGTTATATTGTTTAGTATCTCTACCGTTGGTTATATTATTTAGTATCTCTACCGTTGGTTATATTATTTAGTATCTCTACCGTTGGTTACATTATTTAGTATATCTACCTTTGGTTATATTATTTAGTATCATTAGCTTTGGTTATATTGTTTAGTATCTCTACCGTTGGTTATATTGCTTAGTATCTCTACCGCTGGTTATATTATTTAGTATCTCTACCGTTGGTTATATTATTTAGTATCTCTACCGTTGGTTACATTATTTAGTATATCTACCTTTGGTTATATTATTTAGTATCATTAGCTTTGGTTATATTGTTTAGTATCTCTACCGTTGGTTATATTGCTTAGTATCTCTACCGCTGGTTATATTATTTAGTATCTCTACCGTTGGTTACATTATTTAGTATCTCTACCGTTGGTTACATTATTTAGTATCTCTACCGTTGGTTACATTATTTAGTATCTCTACCGTTGGTTACATTATTTAATATCTCTACCGTTGGTTATATTATTTAGTATCTCTACCGTTGGTTACATTATTTAGTATATCTACCTTTGGTTATAATATTTAGTATCATTAGCTTTGGTTATATTGTTTAGTATCTCTACCGTTGGTTATATTATTTAGTATCTCTACCGTTGGTTATATTATTTAGTATCTCTACCGTTGGTTACATTATTTAGTATATCTACCTTTGGTTATATTATTTAGTATCATTAGCTTTGGTTATATTGTTTAGTATCTCTACCGTTGGTTATATTGCTTAGTATCTCTACCGCTGGTTATATTATTTAGTATCTCTACCGTTGGTTATATTATTTAGTATCTCTACCGTTGGTTACATTATTTAGTATATCTACCTTTGGTTATATTATTTAGTATCATTAGCTTTGGTTATATTGTTTAGTATCTCTACCGTTGGTTATATTGCTTAGTATCTCTACCGCTGGTTATATTATTTAGTATCTCTACCGTTGGTTATATTATTTAGTATCTCTACCGTTGGTTACATTATTTAGTATATCTACCGTTGGTTACATTATTTAGTATATCTACCGTTGGTTACATTATTTAGTATCTCTACCGTTGGTTACATTATTTAGTATGTCTACCGTTGGTTACATTATTTAGTATCTCTACCGTTGGTTACATTATTTAGTATCTCTACCGTTGGTTACATTATTTAGTATCTCTACCGTTGGTTACATTATTTAGTATCTCTATCCAGGATCAGCTCAGTTTGCTGGCGATTCATTCACCACCTGTTTCACCCATCTCACCTGCCGTGTCTGATGCGGTTTCCTTCCGTGAACCCAAGGTACCGACGCCTGATAAATATGAAGGGGATTTGGGAGGATGCCGTTTGTTTCTTATGCAGTGTGGGTTAGTGTTTGATCTGCAGCCCCATTCTTACGCCACTGACAAGGCTAGGATAGCCTTTGTTATTGAACTGCTGCGTGGAAGAGCTCTGGAATGGGCTTCAGCCGTTTGGGAACGACAGGGGACCTGCATGGCTTCATACCAGGAATTCACGGGAGAGATGAGAAGGCTTTTTGACCATCCAGTCCGAGGTAAGGACGCAGCTAAACGTTTGTTCACTCTTCGCCAAGGATCTCGCAGTGTGGCCGACTTTATGATCGAGTTCAGGACATTGTCTGTGGAGAGTGGTTGGAATGAGGAGTCACTACAAGCGGCTTTTTACCAGGGGTTGTCGGAGCAACTCAAGGACGAGATGATATCCTATCCAGAGCCTAGTGACCTAGACAGCTTGGTCACTTTATCTATTCGGGTAGATAATAGAGTCCGAGAGAAAAGGAGGGATAAGCAGTGGGGCCCATCCAATCAATCAGCAACTCGGTTACCATTCGGTTCAGGAAGTGAACCAGAACGTATTGATCGTTATTCCCCACACGGGATTAGTGGAGGGGTCTTGCCACCAGATCCTGAACCAATGCAAGTGGGGCGACACAGGCTAACTAAGGAGGAGCGCCAACGTAGACGTGAGACCAACAGCTGTCTCTACTGTGGTAGCTCAGGACATTACATCTCCACTTGTCCACAGCGCTCGTTAAACTGCCCGGCTCGCTAGTTTTGGGAGGAATTTTAGCGAGCCAGATTCAACCTCTCAAGAATCCTGTCAGACCCCGTTTTCCTGTGACCCTTATGAAAAAGGATCAGAGCTTAGAGATGAACGCTTTTATCGATTCAGGTGCCGATGGCAGCTTAATTGATGCCGACTTGGTGGAACAGCTGGGGCTTTCTAAGGAGCAATTGCCGGAAGCCATTGAAGCAACCACTCTGAACGGCAGTAGTCTGGCACGGATCACTATGAGGACTGAACCGGTTAAGATGTTGTTGTCGGGGAATCATTCAGAGTTTATCTCCTTCTTCATTCTGTCCTCGCCCCATGTTCCTCTGGTTCTTGGTTACCCCTGGCTGAAGGAACACAATCCCTCGTTTGATTGGGTGACAGGTAAGGTAACTAGTTGGAGCATTGATTGTCATGCTAACTGTCTTAGGACTGCCTGTTCTCCTGCCATTTCCAGTCAGGTCAGTGACTCTGTTCCTCCTGATTTGTCCCTGGTTCCAGAAACATATCACGAGTTGGGTGAAGTATTCAGTAAACAGAAGGCTCAGTCCCTTCCTCCCCACCGACCTTATGACTGTGCGATTAATCTGTTTCCTGGAGCCTCCTTTCCCAAGGGACGGTTATACAGTATCTCTCGACCTGAACGTGAGGCCTTGGAGACCTACATCAAGGAGTCTCTAGCTGCAAGTCTCATTCGGCCCTCGTCATCACCTCTGGGAGCAGGATTTTTTTTTGTGAGCAAGAAGGATGGCTCTCTTCGACCGTGTATTGATTATCGGGTTTGAATGATATTACGGTCAAGAACAAGTATCCCCTGCCCTTGATGAGCTCGGCTTTCGATTCTTTACAGGGTGCTATGGTTTTTACGAAGCTTGATTTACGTAATGCTTATCATTTGGTTCGGATCAAAGAGGGGGACGAGTGGTTGACTGGGTTCAATACTCCGATGGGACATTTCGAGTACCAGGTGATGCCGTTTGGATAGACCAACGCTCCCGCTGTGTTCCAAAGTATGGTGAATGACGTTCTGAGAGATATGATTGGTATTTTTGTGTTTGTTTACCTGGATGATATCCTCATCTTCTCGAAGGAGCTTTCTAGCCACGTTCAGCATGTCAAGCAGGTCCTGCAGCGGTTATTGGAGAACCGTCTGTTTGTGAAGGCTGAGAAGTGCGATTTTCACGCCCACACAACGTCCTTCCTCGGGTACATCATCTCCAGGGGAGAGATCAAGATGGACCAAGAGAAGGTTCGGGCGGTTCGGGATTGGGTCCAGCCCGGTTCGAGATTGCAGCTCCAGAGATTCCTGGGGTTTGCAAATTTTTATCGGAGGTTTATCCGTGATTACAGCCGGGTGGCCGCCCCTTTAACTGTACTGACGTCTTGCACCAGAAAGTTCTGTTGGTCTCCTGAGGCAGACCGAGCATTTCTAGATTTGAAGAGCCGATTCACCAACGCCCCGATTCGCTCTCAACCTGACACTTCCCGTCAGTTCGTTGTGGAGGTGGATGCGTCTGATGTGGGGGTGGGCGCCATCCTGTCCCAGCGTAGCTCCACTGACGGTAAACTCCATCCCTGCGCCTTCTACTCTTGTCGTCTTTCTCCAGCTGAAAGAAACTACGATGTGGGTAACCGGGAGCTTCTCGCTGTGAAGCTTGCCTTGGAGGAGTGGCGTCACTGGTTGGAGGGAGCGGAGCAACCGTTTGTGGTCTGGACTGACCACAAGAATCTGGCTTACGTGCAATCGGCTAAACGTCTCAACTCTCGTCAGGCCCGGTGGGCTTTGTTTTTTGGACGCTTCAACTTTTCCCTGACGTTCCGACCTGGGTCGAAGAACGGGAAGGCGGACGCCCTGTCCCGGATGTTCTCCAAGACGGAGGAGAGTGAGGCCAAGACTGAGACGATTCTTCCCCAGAACGTTGTCGTGGGAGCCGTTACATGGAGGATTGAGGAGGAGGTGATGGCGGCTCTTCGGACACAGCCTGGGCCCGGTAACGGTCCACCCGGTCGGTTGTTCGTGCCTGAGTCGGTTCGTTCTGCTGTCCTTCAGTGGTCCCACGCCAGCAAGATAGCTTGTCACCCTGGTGTTGCTCGGACTATGGCGCTACTGCGCAGACGATTTTGGTGGCCTGCCATGGGAGAAGATACCCGGAGGTTTGTTGCCGCTTGTCCTGTTTGTGCGCAGAATAAGAGTACCAATCGGGCCAGCTCTGGGCTTCTTCACCCCCTACCTATTCCCCAGCAACCTTGGTCGCATCTGGCCCTGGATTTTGTCACGGGGTTGCCCTCTTCTGTTGGTAACACGGTTATTCTGACCATTGTGGATAGATTCAGCAAGTTTGCTCACTTTGTTCCCCTCTCCAAGCTGCCTTCTGCCACTGAGACGTCCGAGATCCTGGTTAGGGAGGTGTTCAGGGTCCACGGGTTGCCCTGTGACATTGTTTCTGACCGTGGTCCTCAGTTTACCTCTGCTGTCTGGAAATCCTTCTGTTTGGCCATTGGAGCTACAGTCAGTCTCACATCTGGATTTCACCCCCAATCTAATGGTCAGGCGGAGAGAGCCAACCAGAAGATGGAGTCCACGCTGCGTTGTCTAGTCTCCTCTGATCCCACCTCTTGGTCATCTCAATTACCCTGGGTCGAGTATGCTCATAATACCCTTCCTTCATCTGCCACTGGGATGTCTCCCTTCCAATGCCTGTACGGATACCAACCTCCCTTGTTTCCTTCTCAGGAGAGGGATCTTTCGGTCCCTTCTGTCCAGGCCCACATTCGTCGTTGCCACCGGACCTGGCATCGGGCCAGGAAGGTCCTCATTAGAGTTTCTGACCGGTATCAGATCCAGGCGAATCGTCGCCGTATTCCTGCTCCCGCTTATACCATCGGAGATAAGGTGTGGTTGGCTACACGGGATCTTCCTCTACGGACTGAGTCGAGGAAACTGTCACCAAAGTTCATTGGTCCGTTCGTGGTGGAGAGAATCATTAACCCTGCTGTGGTCCGACTCAAATTGCCGGCAACGCTTCGAGTACACCCCACCTTTCATGTCTCCTGCCTCAAGCCGGTTCACCTCAGTCCTCTGTTGCCCTCCTCCTCGTCCTCCTCCTCCTCGGATGATCGGAGGTGGTCCTGTCTACACGGTGCGCCGCATCATGGACTCCAGACGGCGGGGTCGAGGGTTCCAATATCTCGTGGATTGGGAAGGATATGGTCCAGAGGAGAGGAGTTGGATTCCTCGACATCAGATCCTTGATGACGACCTGCTTCGTGACTTTTACCGCCTGCACCCTGGCGCTCCAGGTAGTCCGCCCGGTGGCGTTCGTCGGAGGGGGGGTACTGTCACGAATCCCGCTTCCTGAGTCTGTGTTTGCCTGTGTTTCTGTCCTGGAGTGTGTTTCCGGTGTCCTGGAACGCACCCTGTCTGGTTGCCGGGCGAATTAGCTTGTTGGGAGATCGATGTTCACCCGCACCTGTATCCCATCAGTAATCTGCACACCTGTCCTGATCATCACCTCTCCCCTTCAAAAGCTCTGACCTGACATCCATTCCCTGCCGGATCGTTAGCCATGAACAGTATGTTGTGCCAGAGTATCAGCCTCAAGTTGGATAGAATTTGTTTTGTTGTTTGTTACGTATTGCTTGCCTTGAACTTACCTCTGTTTGTTCTGTCTTCAGTTACTCACCCGGATCATTTACCCCATTCCCGCCTGGTCGTCAGAGGATTCCGCTTCCCCATTGGATCCACCTATTTACTCCCATCAACTCATCACCGCTACCCGCTACACCAACCGGATATATCTACCCATTCACTTGTAAATAAATACTCACCTTCTTCCTACTCTCCTTGTCCTGGTCTGCTTCTGGGTTCGATTTTGAAGAATCGTGACACTAGCGTAGCATTTAGCTTTAGCATTAGCGTTAGCATCCAGCAGGCAACATTTCAACAAAAAACAAGAAAAGCCTTCAAATAAAATAATTTACCTTTGAAGAACTTCGGATGTTTTCAATGAGGAGACTCTGTTAGATAGCAAATACTCAGTTTTTCCAAAAATATTCTTTGTGTATTAGAAATAGCTCCGTTTTGTACCTCACATTTGGCTACCAAAAAAACCCGAAAATTCAGTCCTCAAAACGCGAACTTTTTTCCAAATTAACTCCATAATATCGACTGAAAACATGGCATCAATCCTCAAGGTGTTTTTCACATATCTCTTCGATGATATATCGTTCGTGGAAGCCTGGTTTCTCCTCTCTATCAAATGGAAAAATACTTGCACCTGGCTTTGCGCACCAATTTCGACGCAGGACACCAGGCGGACACTTGGAAAATGTAGTCTCTTATGGTCAATCTTCCAATGATATGCCTACAAATACGTCACAATGCTGCCGACATCTTGGGGGAACGGCAGAAGGTTTAAGCTTATTCCTGTCACAGCCATATAAGGAGACATTAGAAAACAGAGCTTCAGAAATTCTGCTCATTTCCTGTTTGACGTTTCATCTTGGTTTCGCCTGTAGAATGAGTTCTGGGGCACTCACAGACAATATCTTTGCAGATTCTGAAACTTCAGAGTGTTTTCTTTCCAAAACTGTCAATAATATGCAAAACGGGAACGTTTTTTATCCAATAATGAAATACCGCCCCCATAGACTCAACTGGTTTTAAGTGCTTGTGCACTTTGTTACTGGTGAATTGTTTGTTAAGTGCTTGTGCATTATGTTACTGGTGAATTGTTTGTTTGTTAAGTGCTTGTGCACTATGTTACTGGTGAATTGTTTGTTTGTTAAGTGCTTGTGCACTATGTTACTGGTGCACGTTGGGTTTTGTACCCATGTATGTTATTTTTTATTGCAGTTGGTTTTGAAATGAAACTGCTCCGGCTATTACCTATTTCTGCTCCCCTGCGACTGACTTCACTGCCACCAGTTCTGCAACCTTTACAATATGTCCCTATTATTATTAAATGTAGTATTATTAATAAATCTATATGTCCCACGTAGTATTATTATGAAATATATAAGTCCCACGTAGTATTATTATAAATATATATGTCCCATTTATTATGAAATATATTTCCCATTTATTATTATTAAATATATATGTCCCATGTATTAATAATAAATATATATGTTCCATTTATTATTATGTTCCATTTATTATTATGTCCCATTTATTGTCATCTACAAGACCCTGCTAGGTAAAGTCCCCCCTTATCTCAGCTCGCTCGTCACCATAGCATCTCCCACCTGTAGCACACGCTCCAGCAGGTATATCTCTCTAGTCACCCCCAAAACCAATTCTTTCTTTGGCCGCCTCTGCTGCCAATGACTGGAACGAACTACAAAAATCTCTGAAATTGGAAACACTTATCTCCCTCACTAGCTTTAAGCACCAACTGTCAGAGCAGCTCACATATTACTGCACCTGTACATAGCCCACCTATAATTTAGCCCAAACAACTACCTCTTTCCCTACTGTATGTAATTAATTTATTTATTTTGCTCCTTTGCACCCCATTATTTTTATTTCTACTTTGCACATTCTTCCACTGCAAATCTACCATTCCAGTGTTTTACTTGCTATATTGTATTTACTTTGCCACCATGGCCTTTTTTTTGCCTTTACCTCACCTCATTTGCTCACATCGTATATAGACTTGTTTATACTGTATTATTGACTGTATGTTTGTTTTACTCCATGTGTAACTCTGTGTCGTTGTATGTGTCGAACTGCTTTGCTTTATCTTGGCCAGGTCGCAATTGTAAATGAGAACTTATTCTCAACTTGCCTACCTGGTTAAATAAAGGTGTTCTCAACTTGCCTACCTGGTTAAATAAAGGTGTTCTCAACTTGCCTACCTGGTTAAATAAAGGTAAAATAAAATAAATACAATTGTGCCTTGAAACAATCCTATCTCAATGCTCTACGGACAATTCCTTTGACCTCGGCTTGGTGTTTTCTCTGACATGCAATGTGGGACCTTATATAGACAGGTGTGTGCCGTTCCAAATCGTGTCCAATCAATTTAAGTTACCACAGGTGGACCCCAATCAAGTTGTATAAACATCTGAAGAATGATCAATGGAAACAGGATGCACCTGAGCTCAATTTCGAGTCTCATACCAAAGGGTCTGAATACTTATGTAAATAAGGCATTTGTGTTTTTTGTTTTTTTATACATTTGTAAACATACAAAAAAAAGTTTTTTGCTTTGTCATTATGGGGTATTGTGTGTCGATTGATGAGGATTTAAAAAAATCAATTTTAGAATGAGGCTGTTATGTAATAAAATGTGGAAAATGTCAAGTGGTCTGTAACGTAGACACAGGGAGTCAGGAAGCAGGTGCAATTAGTGATAACAAACCTGGCGTGAAACAAAACAAGAGAAGCGTCTGACATAGAAACATAAACAATACCACCTGATGACTGATAGCGAAAGTGCTACGTAAAGGGTGAGTAATCAAGGGAGTAATGAAGTCCAGGTGTGACTGATAATGAGACGCAGGTGTGAGTATTGATGGTTGCCAGGTGTGGATAAAGATGGGTTGCCCCATTTAGTATTATAGCTTCAAGCCTGTTTCTGGAGAGATAAGCTCCTATAGGTTATAGCTTCAAGCCTGTTTCTGGAGAGATAACCTCCTATAGGTTATAGCTCCAAGCCTGTTCCAGGAGAGATAAGCTCCTATAGGTTATAACTCCAAGCCTGTTCCTGGAGAGATAAGCTCCTATAGGTTATAACTCCAACCCTGTTTCTGGAGAGATAAGCATCCTGTAGGTTATAGCTCCAAACCTGTTCCTGGAGAGATAAGCTCCTATAGGTTATAACTCCAAGCATGTTCCTGAAGAGATAAGCTCCTATAGGTTATAACTCCAACCATGTTCCTGGAGAGATAAGCGCCTATAGGTTGTAACTCCAACCCTGTTTCTGGAGAGATAAGCTCCTATAGGTTAAAACTCCAACCTTGTTCCTGGAGAGATTAGTTCCTGTAGGTTATAACTCCAACCCTGTTCCTGGAGAGATAATCTCCTATAGGTTATATCTCCAACCCTTTTTCTGGAGAGATACGCTCCTATAGGTTATAACTCCAGCCCTGTTTCTGGAGAGATAAGCTCCTATAGGTTATAACTCCAATCCTGTTTCTGGAGAGATAAGCTCCTGTAGGTTATAACTCCAACCCTGTTCCTGGAGAGATAAGCTCCTATAGGTTATAACTCCAGCCCTGTTTCCGGAGAGATAAGCTCCTATAGGTTATAACTCCAACCCTGTTTCTGGAGAGATCAGCTCCTATAGGTTATAACTCAAACCCAGTTCTTGGAGAGAGACCCTCCTGGAGGTTTTAACTCCTACCCTGTTCCTGGAGAGAAACCATCCTGTTGGTTTTAACTCCAACCCTGTTTCTGGAGAGATAAGCTCCTATAGGTTGTAACTCCATTCCTCTTTCTGGAGAGATAATCTCCTATAAGTTATAACTCCAACCGTGTTCTTGGAGAGAGACCCTCCTGGAGGTTTTAACTCCAACCCTGCTCCTGGAGAGATACGCTCCTGTAGGTTTTAACTCCAACCCTGTTTCTGGAGAGATAAGCTCCTATAGGTTATAACTCCAACCTTGTTTCTGGATAGATAAGCTCCTGTAGGTTATAACTCCAACCCTGTTTCTGGAGAGATACCCTCCTGTAGGTTTTAACTCCTACCCTGTTCCTGGAGTGATAAGCTCCTGTAGGTTATAACTTCAACCCTCTTTCTGGAGAGATAAGCTCCTGTAGGTTATAACTCCAATCCTGTTTCTGGCGAGATAACCTCCTATAGGTTATAACTCTAACCCTGTTCTTGGAGAGAGACCCTCCTGGAGGTTTTAACTCCAACCCTGCTCCTGGAGAGATACCCTCCTGTAGGTTATAACTCCATCCCTGTTTCTGGAGAGATAAGCTCCTATAGGTTATAACTCCAACCCTGTTCTTGGATAGATAAACTCCCATAGGTTATAACTCCATCCCTGTTTCTGGAGAGATAAGATCCTGTAGGTTATTACTCCAACCCTGTTTCTGGAGAGATAAGCTCCCGTAGGTTATAACTCCATCCCTGTTTCTGGAGAGATAAGCTCCTGTAGGTTATAACTCCAATCCTGTTTCTGGCGAGATAACCTCCTATAGGATATAACTCCAACCATGTTCTAGGAGAGAGAACCTCCTGGAGATTTTAACTCCAACCCTGTTCCTGGAGAGATATCCCCCTTTAGGTTATAACTCCAACCCTGTTCCTGGATAGATAAACTCCTATAGGTTATAACTCCAACCCTGTTCCTGCAGAGATAATCTCCTATAGGTTATATCTCCAACCCTTTTTCTGGAGAGATACGATCCTATAGGTTATAACTCCATCCCTGTTTCTGGAGAGATAAGCGGGTAGCCTAGTGGTTAGAGCGTTGGACTAGTAACCGGAAGGTTGCGAGTTCAAACCCCCGAGCTGACAAGGTACAAATCTGTCGTTCTGCCCCTGAACAGGCAGTTAACCCACTGTTCCTAGGCCGTCATTGAAAATAAGAATTTGTTCTTAACTGACTTGCCTGGTTAAATAAAGGTAAAATAAAAAAATAAAAAAATAAATAGGTTATAACTCCAACCCTGTTCTTGGCGAGAGACCCTCCTGGAGATTTTAACTCCAAACCTGTTCCTGGAGAGATAAGCTCCTATAGGTTATATCTCCAACCCTTTTTCTGGAGAGATACGCTCCTATAGGTTAAAACTCCAAACCTGTTCCTGGAGAGATAAGCTCCTATAGGTTATATCTCCAACCCTTTTTCTGGAGAGATACGCTCCTATAGGTTAAAACTCCAACCCTTTTTCTGGAGAGATACGATCCTATAGGTTATAACTCAATCCCTGTTTCTGGAGAGATAAACTCCTATAGGTTATAACTCCAACCCTGTTCTTGGCGAGAGACCCTCCTGGAGGTTTTAACTCCTACCCTGTTCCTGGAGTGATAAGCTCCTGTAGGTTATAACTCCAACCCTGTTTCTGGAGATATAAGCTCTTGTAGGTTATAACTCCAACCCGCTTTCTGGAGAGATAAGCTCCTATAGGTTATAACTCCAACCCTGTTCCTGGATAGATAAACTCCTATAGGTTAAAACTCCAAGTCTGTTTCTTGAGAGATAAGCTCCTATAG
This sequence comes from Oncorhynchus mykiss, assembly GCF_057628025.1. Lineage (NCBI taxonomy): Eukaryota > Metazoa > Chordata > Actinopteri > Salmoniformes > Salmonidae > Oncorhynchus > Oncorhynchus mykiss. The sequence continues at coordinate 78,605,537 of NC_143038.1, read as the reverse complement.
GTTATATCTCCAACCCTTTTTCTGGAGAGATACGATCCTATAGGTTATAACTCCATCCCTGTTTCTGGAGAGATAAGCTCCTATAGGTTATAACTCCAACCCTGTTCTTGGCGAGAGACCCTCCTGGAGATTTTAACTCCAAACCTGTTCCTGGAGAGATAAGCTCCTATAGGTTATAACTCCAACCCTGTTCCTGGAGAGATAAGCTCCTGTAGGTTATAACTCCAACCCTGTTCCTGGATAGATAAGCTCCTATAGGTTATAACTCCAACCCTGTTCCTGCAGAGATTATCTCCTATAGGTTATAACTCCAACCCTGTTTCTGGAGAGATACGCTCCTATAGGTTATAACTCCAACCCTGTTTCTGGAGAGATAACCTCCTATAGGGTATAATTCCAACCCTGTTCTTGGAGAGAGACCCTCCTGGAGGTTTTAACTCCTACCCTGTTCCTGGAGTGATAAGCTCCTGTAGGTTATAACTCCAACCCTCTTTCTGGAGAGATAAGCTCCTGTAGGTTATAACTCCAATCCTGTTTCTGGCGAGATAACCTCCTATAGGTTATAACTCTAACCCTGTTCTTGGAGAGAGACCCTCCTGGATGTTTTAACTCCAACCCTGTTCCTGGAGAGATATCCCCCTTTAGGTTATAACTCCAACCCTGTTTCTGGATAGATAACCTTCCATAGGTTATAACTCCAACCCTGTTTCTGGAGAAATAAGCTTCTGTGGGTTATAACTCCAACCCTGTTTCTGGAGATATAAGCTCTTGTAGGTTATAACTCCAACCCTGTTTCTGGATAGATAACCTTCTATAGGTTATAACTCCAACCCTGTTTCTGGAGAGAGACCCTCCTGGAGATTTTAACTCCAACCCCGTTTCTGGAGAGATTAGCTCCCGTAGGTTATAACTCCAATCCTGTTTCCGGCGAGATAACCTCCTATAGGTTATAACTCCAACCCTGTTCTTGGAGAGAGACCCTCCTGGAGGTTTTAACTCCAACCCTGCTCCTGGAGAGATAAACTCCTATAGGTTATAACTCCAACCCTGTTCTTGGATAGATAAGCTCCTATAGGTTATAACTCCAACCCTGTTCTTGGATAGATAAACTCCTATAGGTTATAACTCCAACCCTGTTCCTGGAGGGATAATCTCCTATAGGCTATAACTCCAACCCTGTTTCTGGAGAGATAAGATCCTGTAGGTTATTACTCCAACCCTGTTTCTGGAGAGATAAGCTCCCGTAGGTTATAACTCCATCCCTGTTTCTGGAGAGATAAGATCCTGTAGGTTATAACTCCAACCCTATTCCTGGAGAGAGACCCTCATGTAGGTTAACTCCAAACCTATAAGCTTGGCACATCTAACCATCTGGATTTTGCCCATTCTTCAAGGCAAAACTGATCTTATTTAGGGGCTTCATAACAAAAGGTGTGAATACATATGCATGCACATATGCATGGACTATTTTGTGTATGTCCATTGCATGAAATCCAAATCACAATCCATTTATATTACAGGATGTAATGTCAAGGGGGTGAATACTGTAACAGACAGTACAGGAACAGGACACCACCAGACTTTTACAACAATTAAAACACTCGAACAGACCCTTATCTCCCTCCATCTAAACCCAATCAGTTATAGAGTCATTACTGTTCATATCCATCATTCATAATAACGTAAAATTAAGTTGTTGATTTTAGATTGACAAGGATCAGTCGTCTAAGCACAGCTCAGAAGTGCTCTTGGGGACACAGTTTATTTGTATTTATTTTTTATTTAACCTTTATTTTACTAGGCAAGTCAGAACACATTCTTATTTACAATGACCGCCTACCCTGGCCAAACCCGGTTGACTTTGGGCCAGTTGTGCACCGCCCTATGAGACTCCCAATCACAGCCAGATGTGATACAGTCTGGATTTGAACTAGGGACTGTAGTGACACCTCTTGCTTTTAGATGCAGTGCCTTAGACCACTGCGCCACTCGGGAGCCCAAAAGTTTTAGTCTAAAGTTGTAGTGTAATAACTGAGTGTGTTTAAGGCAAACCCAGATGACGTACGGTATATTTTTAAGACAAATACATGCTCTTTAGTTCAGGAGTAATAGGAGTTCAGGAGTTCATTGAAAAAAATGTAATAGAAAAAACACAACATGATGCCTGAAAAATTTATCACAAGGAAAGCATTTATTGTTTGTTTCCCAAATGGCACCCTACTCCCTATATAGTGCACTAATGTTAACCAAGGCCCACAAGGAATAGGGTGCCATTTGGGACACAAGCATATAAACACGCATTAAGGGTCTGTGGAGCGGCTTGTTGGGAACAGCGCTACAGGGATGCTGTACACAACCAGAAACAGAATCATTGAGGAAATGCTCTGGAAGTCCGTCTGTAACTAGTTACTGCAGAGGAGAACAGGCTTTTTTCTCTCTCCCTCTACACTTGACTTTCAAGAAGGAAAGGCTTTCTGAGGCATAACTGCTATTTGTTGAAGGTTTCACTGACCTTCAGTTTCAATTCTCTATAGTCTTCCACCTTTTATTTATTCCTCTCTATAGTCTACCCCCTTTTATTATGTACTCCTCTCTATAGTCTACCACCTTTTATTATGTACTCCTCTCTATAGTCTACCACCTTTTATTATGTACTCCTCTCTATAGTCTACCACCTTTTGTTATGTACTCCTCTCTATAGTCTACCACCTTTTATTATGTAGTACTCCTCTCTATAGTCTACCACCTTTTATTAAAAACTCTTCTCTTGTTCTGCTGAAAGCTAACGGCTCAGTTAAAGAGATGGAAAAAATGTCTCTCCAGCTCCTGGCTGAAGGAATTAGATTTCTCCCAGCAGTGAACAGCTGTCTTGCTTTATACAAGCATGAAGTCAGAGAATCGCCCATCAGCTCCCTCTCCAATCAATCACCCTACAGACGTTTCCTGCGACAGATGGACAGGCAGACTGCATCCTAAATAGCACCCTATTTCTTAGGAGCCCTGGTCAGAAGTAGTGCACTACATTGGGAATATGGCTCTGGTCAACAGTAGTGCACTATATAGGGAATAGGGCTCTGGTCAACAGTAGTGTTCTATATAGGGCTCTGGTCAACAGTAGTGTTCTATATAGGGAATAGGGCTCTGGTCAACAGTAGTGTTCTATATAGGGAATAGGGTTACATTTGATATGCAAGCACAGTGTTCCTGGGGTGAGGGAGGGGTCCATGTCAAATGTAGTGAACTAGTAGTGCGTTATCTAGGGTGTCATTTTGGATGCAGACCTCCTGGGGGTCTTTAATAAGGAAATAGGGTTTGTTGACCTATTTAATGATGTCCAAAATGTCCTACAAAAGGGAAGATAAATAAACAAATATGGGTTGTAATTACAATGTTGTTTGTTCTTCACTGGTTGCCCTTTTCTTGTGGCAACAGGTCACAAATCTTGCTGTTGTGAAGGCACACTGTGGTATTTCACCCAAAAGATATGGGAGTTTATCAAAATTGGGTTTGTTTTCTAATTCTTTGTGGATCTGTGTAATTGGAGAGAAATATGTCTCTAATGTGGTCATACATTTGGTAGGAGGTTAGGAAGTGCAGCTCAGTTTCCACCTTATTTTGTGGGAAGTGTGGACATAGCCTGTCTTCTCTTCTTCGAAATGCATGCTCTTCAACCGATCGCTGCCCGCACGTCCAACATCACTACTCTGGACGGTTCTGACATAGTATATGTGGACAACTACAAATACCTATGTGTCTGGCTAGACTGTAAACTCTCCTTCCAGACTCACATTAAGCATGTCCAATCCAAAATTAAATCTAGAATCGGCTTCCTATTTCGCAACAAAGCATCCTTCACTCATGCTGCCAAACATACCCTCATAAAACTGACCATCCTACCGATCCTCGACGTCATTTACAAAATAGCCTCCAACACTCTACTCAAGAAATTGGATGCAGTCTATCACTGTGCCATCCGTTTTGTCACCAAAGCCCCATATACTACCCACCACTGCGACCTGTACACTCTGGATGGCTGGCCCTCACTTCATTGCCTTACCTTCCTTATCTTACCTCATTTGCACACACTGTATATATACTTTTTCTACTGTATTATTGACTGTATGTTTGTTAATTCCATGTGTAACTCTGTGTTGTTGTATGTGTCGAACTGCTTTACTTTATCTTGGTCAAGTCGCAGTTGTAAATGAGAACTTGTTCTCAACTAGCCTACCTGGTTAAATAAAGGTGAAATAAAAAATGAAATAAAAAGAGCCATGTCTGCCTACAGCGGCCTTTCTCAATAGCAAGGCTATGCTCACTGAGTCTGTACATAGTCAAAGATTTCCTTAAGTTTGAGTCAGTCATAGTGGTCAAGTATTCTGTCAGTGTTCTCTCTGTTTAGGACCAAATTGCATTCTAGTTTGCTCAGTTTTTTTGTTAATTCTTTCCAATGTGTCAAGTAATTATCTTTTTGTTTTCTCTTGATTTGGTTGGGTCTAATTGTGTTGCTGTCCTGGGGCTCTGTAGGGTGTGTTTGTGAACAGAGCCACAGGACCAGCTTTCTTAGGGGACTCTTCTCCAGGTTAATCTCTCTGTCGGTGATGGCTTTGTTATGGAAGGTTTGGAATCGCTTCCTTTTAGGTGGTTGTAGAATTTAACGGCTCTTTTCTGGATTTTGATCATGACCTGGTATCGGCCTAATTCTGCTCTGCATGCATTATTTTGTGTTTTACGTTGTACACCGAGGATATTTTTTGCATAATTCTTCATACAGAGCCTCAATTTGGTGTTTGTCCCATTTTATGAATTAATGGTTGGTGAGCGGGACCCAAGACCTCACAACCATAAAGGGCAATGGGTTCTATAACTGATTCAAGTATTTTTTGCCAGATCCTAATTGGTAGGTCAAATTTCATGTTCCTTTTGATGGCATAAAAGGCCCTTTTTGCCTTGTCTCTCAGCTCATTCACAGCTTTGTAGAAGTTACCTGTGGTGCTGATGTTTGGGCCAAGGTATGTCTAGTTTTTTGTGTGCTCTAGGGCAATGGTGTCAAGATGGAATATCTATTTGTGGTCCTGGCAACAGGACCTTTTTTGGAACACCATTATTTTTGTCTTACTGAGATTTACTGTCAGGGCTCAGGTCTGACAGAATCTGTGCAGAAGATCTAGGTGCTGCTGTAGGCTCTCCTTGGTGGGGACAGAAGCACCAGATCATCAGCAAACAGTATACATTTGACTTCAGATTCTAGTAGGGTGAGGCTGGGTGTTGAAGCGGGTTGGGCTTAAGTTGCATCCCTGTCTCAACCCCTGGCTCTGTGGAAAGACATGTGTGTTTTTTGCCCATTTTAACCACACACACTTGTCGTTTGTGTACATGGAGTTTACATTGTTTTTCCCCCAACACCAATTTCCATCAATTTGAATAGCAGACCCTCATGCCAAATTGAGTCAATAGCTTTTTTGAAATCCACAAAGCATGTCAATTTAACTTTAACTCTACCTACATGTACATATTACCTCAATAACTGGTGCCGACTCTGTACTCTTCTCTGTTTTTTTTACTTAACTTTTTCTTCTTAACATCTTAAAGCATGATTGGTTAAGGGCTTGTAAGTAAGCGTTTCACTGTAAGATCTACCTACACCTGTTGTATTTGGCGCATGTGACAAATAAAAATCTATTTGATTTGAATTAGGGTGTGCAGGGTGAATACATGGTCTGTCGTATGGTAATTTGATCAAAAGACAATTTGACATTTGTTCAGTACGTTGTTTTCACTGAGGAAATGTACGAGTCTGCTGTTAATGATTTCCCCAAGGTTGCTGTTAAAGCACATCTCATGGTAGTTTAAAACCTGTCTAAGATATTGGTTCCCAATTGGGAATCAACCCTCCCACGTTCAGCTGAAATGGTGGCGCATGGAACGCAAAAATATTCTTAAAAATATTTAACCTCCACACATTAACAAGTCCAATAGCTCAAATGAAAGATAAACACCTTGTCTTGTTCATCTAGCCAGCAAGTCAGATTTCTAAAATGTTTTACGGCGAAAACATAGCACATATATATGTCAAACCACCACCAGACACAGCTCATTTGAATAGCCAAAACATGCAATCAACAAACGCAGGATTAAAAAATAAATCGTTCACTAACCTTTTGAAAATCTTCATCAGATGACAGTAATATGACATGTTACACAGTAAAATTTTTTTTTCAATAATATGCCATTTATATCCATAAATGTCCATTTACAGTGAGTTCACGTTCAGAAATTACTCAAAAATGCCCGCAGGAAATCTATGTAGCGCGGCAAGATAACGTAAATAGACATCATAAACTTTGACTAAATATACATGTTCTACATATAGTTAGAAAGATACACTGCTTCTGTATGCAACCGCTTTGTTAGATTTATTTTTAACGTTACAGAAATCGCACACTATTCAATATGCTGAGACGGCGCTCAGTTCCAAGCTACATTTCTACGTAATGTTGGAGTCAACAGAAACACAGATTTAAGCATAAATATTCCCTTACCTTCGATGGTCTTCGTTCAGAATGTTCTGGAAGGCTTCATACTTACCCAATACATCGTTTGGTTTCAAGTCTTGCGTCTTTGTATTAGCTACTGCTAATAACATCAGCTGAAATGCACCCAAAACGTCCTCTGGTCCGGAAAAGTTGCGCATCAAAACTTCAAAATTACATATTATATGTCGACTAAACAGGTCAAACTAAGTGCAGAAGCAAGCTTTATGATGTTTTAGACACACAAAACAAACTTCAATTCAAATCGGCCATTGTCTGCCCTTCTCTTGAGTGCTGGAACAAAGGAATGGCTGGGACCAATTCGCGCCCCTACGCACAGCCTATTTTCTCATGGCAGGCACTAATTTCACTCCCATAGGGTCAATTCTCGCGGGATTTGAACGATTCAAAGCTCTACTGAAAGAGGACATCTAGCGGAAGAGATAGAAAGTATCCCCAGAATCATAACTGGTTGGGAAGGGTGGGGGCGATGACGTCAAAGTTGCTCCAACTTTCATGACCACAAAAACTAGTTTGGAAGAATGCCTGCCCTGTGAGTTCTGCTATACTTACAGACATAATTCCAACGGTTTTAGAATCTTTAGAGTGTTTTCTATCCAATAATAATTTTTATTTGCATATATTAGCAATTTTTGACAGATTTTTTTTTCAGTTTACTAGGGGTACCCAATCTCTCCAAAGGGGGCATATGTCTGCCATATCCTTAACAGGTTTTAAGTATAGCCAATTGGAATTTGTGGTCTGCATATTTTATCATTTCATTGAGGATATCATCAACCCCACATGTGTTTTTGGGTTTTTATTTTGTCCTGTAGTTCATTCAAGGTAATTGGAGAATCCAGTGGGTTCTGGTGTCTTTTATAGTTGATTCTAAGATTTGTATTTTCTCATGTATATGTTTTTGCTGTTTGTTCTCTGCTTGGTGACAGGGGGGCAGTATTGAGTAGATTGGGTGAATAAGGTGCCCAGAGTAAACTGCCTGCTACTATGTCCCAGATGCTAATATATGCATATTATTAGTAGTATTGGATAGAAAACACTGAAGTTTCTAAAAACTGTTTGAATGATGTCTGTGAGTATAACATAACTCATATGGCAGGCAAAAACATGAGAAAAATCCAACCAGGAAGTGGGAAATCTGAGGCTTGTAGTTTTTTAAACTCAGCCCTATTGTAGATACAGTGAAATATTGGTTATGTTGCACTTCATAGGGCTTCCACTAGATGTCAACAGTCTTTAGAACTTTGTTTGAGGATTCTACTGTGAAGTGAGGGCTCATAAGGGCTGTTTGAGTCAGGTGTCTGGCAGATTGACACAGGCTCTGAGGCGTGGTCACGAGAGAGTTAGCTCTCGTTCCATTGCTTTTCTACAGACAATAGAATTCTCCGGTTGGAACCTTATTGATGATTTACATTAAAAACATCGTAAAGATTGATTCTATACTGAGTTTGACAAGTTTCTATGGGCTGTAACGGAACTTTTGGAACTTTTTGTCTGACGTTCGGCGGGACCTGAACGCGCTTTTGGATTTGTTTACCAAACGTCCTAACAAAATACATTTTTTGGACATAATGATGGACATTATCGAACAAAACAAACATTTATTGTGGGACTGCGATTCCTGGGAGTACATTCTGATGAAGATCATCAAAGGTAAGTGAATATTTATCATGTAATTTCTGACTAATGTTGACTACCCAATATGGCGGATATCTTTTTGGCTGCTTTGTTGTCTGGAAGCTGTACTCTGACACAGCGGTTGCATTAAGGAGAAGTATATCTCTAATTCCATGTATAACAGTTGTACTTTCATCAACATTTATGATGAGTATTTCTGTAAATAGATGTGGCTCTCTGCAATCACCGCATGTTTTGGAACTACTGAATGTAACACGCCAATGTAAAATGAGATTCTTTGATATAATTATGCACTTTAGCGAACAAAACATACATGAAGTCCTATGAGTGTCATCTGATGAAGATCATCAAAGGTTAGTGATTCATTTTACCTCTATTTGTGCTTTTTGTGACTCCTCTCTTTGGCTGGAAAAATGGCTGTGTTTGTCTGTGACTTCGCTCTGACCTAACAATCGTTTGTGGTGCTTTCGCTGTAAAGCATTTTTTAAATCAGACACTGTGGCTGGAGTAACGAGAATTGTATCTTTAAAATGGTGTAAAAAACTTGTATGCTTGAGGAATTTTAATTATGAGATTTTTGTTGTTTTGAATTTGTCGCCCTGCACTTTCACTGGCTGTTGCCGAGGTGGGACGCTACCTTCCCACATATCCCAGAGAGGTTATAGAGCCTAAAAGATTGAAGAAGTGGTTTAACCATACATCTCCGTTTTGGAAAGATAATTCTTTGTGTTGTTTGTTTAGTGTTTTCCAATTTTCCCAGAAGTGGTTAGTCTATGGATTCTTCAATTACATTGAGCTGATTTCTGACATGCTGTTCCTTCTTTTTCCGTAGTGTATTTTTGTATTGTTTTAGTCATTCACCATAGTGAAGGCGTAGACTACGGTTTTCTGGGTCTCAATTTTTTTTGGTTGGACAGGTTTCTCAATTTCTTTCTTAGGTTTTTGCATTCTTCACCAAACCATTTGCATTGTTATTTATTTTCTTTGTACCCTGTCCTAAATTACTGTCCTCTACCCTGTCCTAAACTACAGCCCTCTGCCTGTCCTAAACTACAGCCCTCTGCCTTTCTATTATATTTTTTTTATTTGATTGGGAAGCTGAGAGGTCATACTGAGGTTCACTGACAAGTTTACACCTTAACTATTACAGTCAAACATTTTGTTCAGGAAGTTGTCTAAAAGGGATTGAATTTGTTGTTGCCTAATAGTTTTTTGGTGGGTTTCCATTTTGCTCTGATATACTCTGGGTTGAAGTCAGTGATAAAGTAGTCTACAGTACTACTTACTAGAGATGAGCTATAGGTTTACCTACAATGTACTCCTGCAGCGTGCGACAGATTCCAGTGGGGGGATATAGCTAGCACACAGGAGGACATTTTTCCCTGAGATAATTTCCTTTTGAATTTCTAGTCCATTCCCCGTTTCACACCTGGTAGTTTGGTGGATGGAACTCTATCTATGTCCGTCTCTCCCCCTCCCCCCTCTCTGTTTCTCTCTCTCTCGGTGTGTCACTTTTTCTCCTCCCCCTCTCTCTCTTGCATTAACTGGTTGAAAAGCCCCCCTGCTACAGTCTGGATCAAGGATAGCTGACTAATCCTCCACCCTGTCCTAAACCACATCCCTCTACCTTGTCCTAAACCACATCCCTCTACCTTGTCCTAAACCACATCCCTCTACCTTGTCCTAAACCACATCCCTCTACCCTGTCCTAAACCACAGACCTCTACCCTGTCCTAAAGCACAGCCCTCTACCCTGTCCTAAAGCACAGCCCTCTACCCTGTCCTAAACCACAGCCCTCTACCCTGTCCTAAACCACATCCCTCTACCCTGTCCTAAACCACAGACCTCTACCCTGTCCTAAAGCACAGCCCTCTACCCTGTCCTAAAGCACAGCCCTCTACCCTGTCCTAAACCACAGCCCTGTACCCTGTCCTAAACCACAGCCCTCTACCCTGTCCTAAAGCACAGCCCTCTACCCTGTCCTAAACCACAGCCCTCTACCCTGTCCTAAACCACAGCCCTCTACCCTGTCCTAAACCACAGCCCTCTACCCTGTCCTAACCACAGCCCTCTACCCTGTCCTAACCACAGCCCTCTACCCTGTCCTAAACTACAGCCCTGTACCCTGTCCTAAAGCACAGCCCTCTACCCTGTCCTAAACCACAGCCCTCTACCCTGTCCTAAACCACAGCCCTCTACCCTGTCCTAAACCACAGCCCTCTACCCTGTCCTAAACTACAGCCCTCCACCCTGTTCTAAACTACAGCCCTCTACCCTGTCCTAAAATACAGCCCTCTACCCTGTTCTAAACTACAACCCTCTACCCTGTCCTAAACCACAGCCCTCTACCCTGTCCCAAACTACAGCCCTCTACCCTGTCCCAAACTACAGCCCTCCACCCTGTCCTAAATTACAGCCCTCTACCCTGTTCTAAACTACAGCCCTAATCCAATGTGAAGCTGTTCTCTACCTAGCAGACCAGATGGTCTCAGTGAATGTTGAGTCAAGAATGTGTTTTAAACAATCAATCCAAGATTAAGGACCTTAAAAGCAATCAGAGCGCTGTGTTTTGACAAGGTCAAATATTCCTCAGAAATAATATTTACACCAGACAAGCATCTTCTCACTAGGGGCTGGATGGGATCCGTAAGGCCAGACAAGCATCTTCTCGCTAGGGGCTGGATGGGATCCGTAAGGCCAGACAAGCATCTTCTCGCTAGCGGCTGGGTGGGATCCATAAGGCCAGACAAGCATCTTCTCGCTAGGGGCTGGGTGGGATCCATAAGGCCAGACAAGCATCTTCTCGCTAGGGGCTGGATGGGATCCGTAAGGCCAGACAAGCATCTTCTCACTAGGGGATGGATGGGAACTGGTCCTATTAGGAGACCCATCCAGCCGGTTCTATTAAGAGACCCACCCGGCCGGTCCTATTTGGCAGACCCACTCAGCCGGTCCTATAAGGAGACCCACCCAGCCAGTCCTATTAGGAGACCCACCCAGCCGGTCCTATTAGGTGACCCACCCAGCCGGTCCTATTAGGAGACCCACCCAGCCGGTCCTATTAGGAGACCTACCCAGCCGGTCCTATTAGGAGTCATACCCAGCCGGTCCTATTAGGTGACCCACCCAGCCGGTCCTATTAGGTGACCCACCCAGCCGGTCCTATTAGGAGACCCACCCAGCCGGTCCTATTAGGTGACCCACCCAGCCGGTCCTATTAGGTGACCCACCCAGCCGGTCCTATTAGGAGACCCACCCAGACGGTCCTATTAGGTGACCCACCCAGCCGGTCCTATTAGGTGACCCACCCAGCCGGTCCTATATTTGGCAGACCCACCCAGCCTGTCCTATTAGGTGACCCACCCAGCCGGTCCTATTAGGAGACCCACCCAGCCGGTCCTATTAGGTGACCCACCCAGCCGGTCCTATTAGGTGACCCACCCAGCCGGTCCTATTAGGAGACCTACCCAGCCGGTCCTATTAGGAGTCATACCCAGCCGGTCCTATTAGGTGACCCACCCAGCCGGTCCTATTAGGTGACCCACCCAGCCGGTCCTATTAGGAGACCCACCCGGCCGGTCCTATTAGGAGACCCACCCGGCCGGTCCTATTTGGCAGACCCACCCAGCCGGTCCTATTAGGAGACCCACCCAGCCGGTCCTATTAGGCTCTGCTCTACACGTAATAACACTCTGACATAATTTTGACAGTGTACAGGTAGGTGTCCTCCTCCTGCTCTCTCTCTCCTCTGCAGCACCTTGTAACTCATTAGAGAATAGCACAGTTCCTCCAACACCCCCCCCCCCACCACCCACCCCACCCCACAAGCATGGCCCACCTGGTTGAGGACTCCCTACAACAGCCCAGTCGGTGTACCTTGACCCCATGTGAGCCATAAGGCTGGGTAACAAGAAGCAGAGGGAGGCCAGGCTTTGACCAATGACCTACACCCAACCCTCCAGAACTACAATGGTTCTGATGGATAGGTTATGAGAGGCCCCAGCTGCCTGTTTGTATATAAGAGCAGTCATTTGTCTTTCCTGTAGCCCAGCCGCTCTCTCCGACTAGTACATGTCCCTGGGCCTGGAAATAATTGATTTCCCCCTCCAGGATGGAGAAGCTGTCTTCATTAAAGTATGGGGATTCTAGTGGGGGGATATAGGTGGGATACAGGAGGAAATATTTCTCTGTTGAGATAATTTCCTTTAGAATTTCTAGCCAAATGTAAAATGTTCTTGTTTTGATTCATTTAATAGAGTGCGTTAGGTCTGCTCTATATCAAATTAGCATAGCCCGTGAGTCCCTTCCCTGTTTCACACCTGGTAGTTTGGTGGATGGATCTCTCTCTCTCCTCCCCCCTCTCTCTCTTTCTCTTGCTCTGTCTGTCTGTCTCTCTGTTTCCCCCTCTCTCTCTCTGTCGCAAGTTTTAAGTTCCTCGGCATACACATCACAGACAAACTGAATTGGTCCACTCACACAGACAGCATTGTGAAGAAGGCGCAGCAGCGCCTCTTCAACCTCAGGAGGCTGAAGAAATTCGGCTTGTCACCAAAAGCACTCACAAACTTCTACAGATGCACAATCGAGAGCATCCTGGCGGGCTGTATCACCGCCTGGTACGGCAACTGCTCCGCCCTCAACCGTAAGGCTCTCCAGAGGGTGGTGATGTCATGTATTGTCATGTTGTGTCCTGTTCCTGTTCTTTCTCTTCACCCTGTCTCCCTCTGCTGGTCGTATTAGGTTACCTTTTCTTCCCCTCTTTCCCCCAGCTGTTCCTTGTCTTCTCTAACTACCTCGTTCACCCCTTTTCCCACCTGTTCCCTTTTTCCCTCTGATTAGGTCTCTATATCTCTCTCTGTTCCTGCTTCTGTCTTTGTCGGATTCTCGTTTGTGTTTCTCATGCCTGAACCAGACTATCGTCGTGTTTGCTGCAACCTTGTCCTGTCGGAATCTGCCAGTTCATCTAACCTTGTCCTGTCCTGTCGGAATCTGCCTGTCCATCTGAGCCTACGTGTGTTTCGTCATTAAATAAACTCTGTTGTGTTAATTCGCTTTTGGGTCCTCATTCACGCACCTGACAGAAGAATCCGACCAAGAATGGACCCAGCGACTTCGGATCCTCTCCACTCAGCCGTCGAGATCCAGGGAGCGATGCTAGGCAGACACGAGCAGGAATTGTCTGCTGCTCGACATGCCGTTGAGACCCTGGCCACCCAAGTCTCCAACCTCACAGAACAGGTTCACCATCTCCGCCTCGATCCACCGGCCACTTCCAGGGCTTTCGAATCTCCGGAGCCCAGAATCAATAACCCGCCGTGTTACTCTGGGGAGCCCACTGAATGCCGCTCGTTCCTCACCCAGTGTGATATTGTGTTTTCTCTCCAGCCCAACACTTACTCCAGGAGCACTGCTCGTATCGCCTACGTCATATCTCTCCTTACTGGACGGGCTCGTGAGTGGGGCACGGCAATCTGGGAGGCAAGGGCTGAGTGTACTAACCAGTATCAGGACTTTAAGGAGGAGATGATACGGGTTTTTGATCGATCTGTTTTTGGGGAGGAGGCTTCCAGGGTCCTGTCTTCCCTATGTCAAGGTAATCGATCCATAACAGACTACTCTATTGAGTTTCGCACTCTTGCTGCCTCCAGTGGCTGGAACGAGCCGGCTTTGCTCGCTCGTTTTCTGGAGGGTCTCCGCGCAGAGGTAAAGGATGAGATTCTCTCCCGGGAGGTTCCTTCCAGCGTGGATTCCTTGATTGAACTCGCTATTCGCATTGAGCGACGGGTTGATCTTCGTCACCGAGCTCGTGGAAAGGAGCTCGCGTTCTCCGTTGCCCCCCTCTCCGCATCACTACCATCTTCCTCTGCCGGCTCGGGTGCTGAGCCTATGCAGCTGGGAGGTATCCGCATCTCGACTAAAGAGAGGGAACGGAGAATCACCAACCGCCTCTGTCTCTATTGCGGTTCCGCTGGTCATTTTGTCACTTCATGTCCAGTAAAAGCCAGAGCTCATCAGTAAGCGGAGGGCTACTGGTGAGCGCTACTACTCCTGTCTCTCCTTCAAGATCCTGCACTACCTTGTCGGTCCATCTACGCTGGACCGGTTCGTCAGCTTCCTGCAGTGCCTTGATAGACTCTGGGGCGGAGGGCTGTTTTATGGACGAGACCTGGGCTCGGGAACATGACATTCCTCTCAGACAGTTAAGGGAGCCCACGGCCTTGTTCGCCTTGGATGGTAGTCCTCTCCCCAGGATTCAGCGTGAGACGCTACCTCTAACCCTCACTGTCTCTGGTAATCATAGCGAAACCATTTCTTTTTTAATTTTTCGTTCACCTTTTACACCTGTTGTTTTGGGCCATCCCTGGCTAGTTTGTCATAATCCTTCTATTAATTGGTCTAGTAATTCTATCCTCTCCTGGAACGTTTCTTGTCATGTGAAATGTTTAATGTCTGCTGTCCCTCCTGTTTCCTCTGTCTCTTCTTCACAGGAGGAGCCTGGTGATTTGACAGGGGTGCCGGAGGAATATCATGATCTGCGCACGGTGTTCAGTCGGTCCAGGGCCACCTCTCTTCCTCCACACCGGTCGTATGATTGTAGTATTGATCTCCTTCCGGGAACCACTCCCCCCCGGGGTAGACTATACTCTCTGTCGGCTCCCGAACGTAAGGCTCTCGAAGATTATTTGTCTGTAGCTCTTGCCGCCGGTACCATAGTCCCCTCCTCCTCTCCCGCCGGAGCGGGGTTTTTTTTTGTTAAGAAGAAGGACGGGTCCCTGCGCCCCTGCATAGATTATCGAGGGCTGAATGACATAACAGTGAAGAATCGTTATCCGCTTCCTCTTATGTCTTCAGCCTTCGAGATCCTGCAGGGAGCCAGGTTTTTCACTAAGTTGGACCTTCGTAACGCTTACCATCTCGTGCGCATCAGGGAGGGGGACGAGTGGAAGACGGCGTTTAACACTCCGTTAGGGCACTTTGAATACCGGGTTCTTCCTTTCGGCCTCGCTAACGCTACAGCTGTCTTTCAGGCATTAGTCAATGATGTCCTGAGAGACATGCTGAACATCTTTGTTTTCGTTTACCTTGACGATATCCTGATTTTTTCACCGTCACTCCAGATTCATGTTCAGCACGTTCGACGTGTCCTCCAGCGCCTTTTAGAGAATTGTCTTTTTGTGAAGGCTGAGAAGTGCACTTTTCATGCCTCCTCCGTCACATTTCTCGGTTCTGTTATTTCCGCTGAAGGCATTAAGATGGATCCCGCTAAGGTCCAAGCTGTCATTGATTGGCCCGTCCCTAAGTCACGCGTCGAGCTGCAGCGCTTTCTCGGCTTCGCGAACTTCTATCGTCGTTTCATCCGTAGTTTCGGTCAGGTGGCAGCTCCTCTCACAGCCCTTACTTCTGTCAAGACGTGCTTTAAGTGGTCCGTTTCCGCCCAGGGAGCTTTTGATCTCCTCAAGAATCGTTTTACATCCGCACCTATCCTTGTTACACCTGACGTCTCTAGACAGTTCGTTGTCGAGGTTGACGCGTCAGAGGTGGGCGTGGGAGCCATTCTTTCTCAGCGCTCCCTCTCTGACGACAAGGTCCACCCTTGCGCGTATTTTTCTCATCGCCTGTCGCCGTCGGAACGTAACTATGATGTGGGAAACCGCGAACTGCTCGCCATCCGCTTAGCCCTAGGCGAATGGCGACAGTGGTTGGAGGGGGCGACCGTTCCTTTTGTCGTTTGGACTGACCATAGGAACCTTGAGTACATCCGTTCTGCCAAACGACTTAATGCGCGTCAGGCGCGCTGGGCGCTGTTTTTCGCTCGTTTCGAGTTCGTGATTTCTTATCGTCCGGGCTCTAAGAACACCAAGCCTGATGCTTTATCTCGTCTCTTCAGTTCTTCAGTAGCCTCCACTGACCCCGAGGGGATTCTCCCTGAGGGGCGTGTTGTCGGGTTGACTGTCTGGGGAATTGAGAGGCAGGTAAAGCAAGCACTCACTCACACTCCGTCGCCGCGCGCTTGTCCTAGGAACCTTCTTTTCGTTCCCGTTCCTACTCGTCTGGCCGTTCTTCAGTGGGCTCACTCTGCCAAGTTAGCCGGCCACCCTGGCGTTCGGGGTACGCTTGCTTCCATTCGCCAGCGTTTTTGGTGGCCCACCCGGGAGCATGACACGCGTCGTTTCGTGGCTGCTTGTTCGGTCTGCGCGCAGACTAAGTCCGGTAACTCCCCTCCTGCCGGCCGTCTCAGGCCGCTTCCCATTCCCTCTCGACCGTGGTCTCACATCGCCTTAGATTTTGTCACCGGACTGCCTTCGTCAGCGGGGAAGACTGTTATTCTTACGGTTGTCGATAGGTTCTCTAAGGCGGCTCATTTTATTCCCCTTGCTAAGCTTCCTTCTGCTAAAGAGACGGCACAAATCATCATCGAGAATGTTTTCAGAATTCATGGCCTTCCGTCAGACGTCGTTTCGGACAGAGGTCCGCAATTCACGTCTCAATTTTGGAGGGAGTTTTGCCGTTTGATTGGGGCTTCCGTCAGTCTCTCTTCCGGCTTTCACCCCCAGTCTAACGGTCAAGCAGAACGGGCCAATCAGACTATTGGTCGCATCTTACGCAGTCTTTCTTTTCGCAACCCTGCGTCTTGGTCAGAACAGCTCCCCTGGGCAGAATACGCCCACAACTCGCTTCCTTCGTCTGCGACCGGGCTATCTCCTTTTCAGAGTAGCCTCGGGTACCAGCCTCCGCTGTTCTCATCTCAGTTCGCCGAGTCCAGCGTCCCCTCCGCTCAGGCTTTTGTCCAACGTTGCGAGCGCACCTGGAAGAGGGTCAGGTCTGCACTTTGCCGTTATAGGGCGCAGACTGTGAGAGCTGCTAATAAGCGTAGAACTAAGAGTCCTAGATATTGTCGCGGTCAGAGAGTTTGGCTCTCCACTCAGAACCTTCCCCTTAAGACAGCTTCTCGCAAGCTGACCCCGCGGTTCATTGGTCCGTTCCGTATTTCTCAGATCATTAATCCTGTCGCAGTGCGACTTCTTCTTCCGCGATATCTTCGTCGCGTCCACCCGGTCTTCCATGTCTCCTGTGTTAAGCCCGTTCTTCGCGCTCCCGCTCGTCTTCCCCCCCCCTCCCATCCTTGTCGAGGGCGCACCTATCTACAGGGTCCGTAAGATTTTGGACATGCGTCCTCGGGGCCGTGGTCACCAGTACCTAGTGGATTGGGAGGGGTACGGTCCTGAGGAGAGGAGTTGGGTTCCCTCTCGGGACGTGCTGGACCGTTCGTTGATCGATGATTTCCTCCGTTGCCGCCAGGTTTCCTCCTCGAGTGCGCCAGGAGGCGCTCGGTGAGTGGGGGGGTACTGTCATGTATTGTCATGTTGTGTCCTGTTCCTGTTCTTTCTCTTCACCCTGTCTCCCTCTGCTGGTCGTATTAGGTTACCTTTTCTTCCCCTCTTTCCCCCAGCTGTTCCTTGTCTTCTCTAACTACCTCGTTCACCCCTTTTCCCACCTGTTCCCTTTTTCCCTCTGATTAGGTCTCTACATCTCTCTCTGTTCCTGCTTCTGTCTTTGTCGGATTCTCGTTTGTGTTTCTCATGCCTGAACCAGACTATCGTCGTGTTTGCTGCAACCTTGTCCTGTCCTGTCGGAATCTGCCAGTTCATCTAACCTTGTCCTGTCCTGTCGGAATCTGCCTGTCCATCTGAGCCTACGTGTGTTTCGTCATTAAAGAAACTCTGTTGTGTTAATTTGCTTTTGGGTCCTCATTCACGCACCTGACAGGTGAGGTCTGCACAACGCATCACCGGGGGCAAACTACCTGCCCTCCAGGACACCTACACCACCCGATGTCACAGGAAGGCCATAAAGATCATCAAGGACATCAACCACCCGAGCCACTGCCTGTTCACCCCACTATCATCCAGAAGGCGAGGTCAGTACAGGTGCATCAAAGCTGGGACCGAGAGACTGAAAAACAGCTTCTATCTCAAGGCCATCAGACTGTTAAACAGCCACCACTAACATTGAGTGGCTGCTGCCAACACACTGACACTGACTCAACTCCAGCCACTTTAATAATGGGAATTGATGGGAAATGATGTAAATATATCACTAGCCACTTTAAACAATGCTACCTTATATAATGTTACTTACCCTACATTATTCATCTCATATGCATACGTATATACTGTACTCTATATCATCGACTGTATCCTTATGTAATACATGTATCACTAGCCACTTTAAACTATGCCACTTGTTTACATACTCATCTCATTTGTACATACTGTACTCGATACCATCTACTGTATCTTGCCTATGCTGCTCTGTACCATCACTCATTCATATATCCTTATGTACATATTCTTTATCCCCTTACACTGTGTACAAGACAGTAGTTTTGGAATTGTTAGTTAGATTACTTGTTGGTTATCACTGCATTGTCGGAACTAGAAGCACAAGCATTTCGCTACACTCGCATTAACATCTGCTAACCATGTGTATGTGACAAATACAAATTTGATTTGATTGATTTGATTTGATTTGTCTCCCCCTCTCTCTCTCCCTCTCTCACAAAAGTGAAATAAACAATAAAAATTAATAGTAAACATTACACATACAGAAGTTTCAAAACAATAAAGATAGACATTATTATATATATATATATATGCATACATACACACAGTGTTGTAACAATGTACAAATGGTTAAAGTACACAAGGGAAAATAAATAAGCATAAATATGGGTTGTATTTACAATGGTGTTTGTTCTTCACTGGTTGCCCTTTTCTTGTGGCAACAGGTCACACATCTTGCTGCTGTGATGGCACACTGGGGAATTTCACCCAATAGATATGGGAGTTTATCAAAATTGGATTTGTTTTCGAATTCTTTGTGGATCTATGTAATCTGAGGGAAATATGTCTCTCTAATAGGGTCAAACATTGGGCAGGTCTAGGAAGTGCAGCTCAGTTTCCACCTCATTTTGTGGGCAGTGAGCACATAGCCTGTCTTCTCTTGAGTGCCATGTCTGCCTACGGCGGCCTTTCTCAATAGCAAGGATATGCTCACTGTGTCTGTACATAGTCAAAGCTTTCCTTAAGTTTAGGTCAGTCACAGTGGTCAGGTATTCTGCCACTGTGTTCTCTCTGTTTAGGGCCAAATAGCATTCTCAGTTATTTTGTTAATTCTTTCCAATGTGTCAAGTAATTATATTTTTGTTTTCTCATGATTTGGTTGGGTCTAATTGTGCTGCTGTCCTGGTGCTCTGTGGGGTGTGTTTGTGTTTGTGAACAGAGCCCCAGGACCAGCTTGCTTAGGGGACTCTTCTCCAGGTTAATCTCTCTGTAGATTATGGCTTTGTTATGGAAGGTTTGAGAATTGCTTCCTTTTAGGTGGTTGTAGAATTTAATGGCTCTTTTCTGGATTTTGATAATTAGTGGGTATCGGCCTAATTCTGCTCTGCATGCATTATTTGGTGTTTTACGTTGTACGCGGAGGATATTTTTGCAGAATACTGTTGACCGGGGTAGGTGTAGGCAGGTGGAAAGCATGGCCAGCCGTAGAAAAATGCTCATTGAAATTCCCGATTATCGTGGATTTATCGGTGGTGACAGTGTTTCCTAGGAGGAGGTACTCTTATTCTCCTTGGACTTTACAGTGTCCCAAAAGTTTTTGTAATTAGTGCTGCAAGATGCAAATTTCTGTTTGAAAAAGCTAGCCTTTGCTTTCCTAACTGACTGATTCGAAGCTAGTGCAGTACGCCACAAGGTTGTTGTTTTTTGAGTGCTGGTCAAGGGCAGTCAAGTCTGGAGTGAACCAAGGGCTGTATCTGTTCTTAGTATCTGTTCTTATCTTCAACGTTTTTGGAAAAGCGGCATGCTTAACGCACGCACACATTCATCACTCCTCCCTGCTCCATTATAAGATTAACGGAGCTGTTAACAATGTGGGTCGACACACAAGTTAACTTCTCTGTGTTAGTACATACATTTCACACTTGTCAGTGTTCATTTGTAATATAAGTAATATGCATTATACTTATCTATGTTGTGGATGAGCGTGTTGTTTGTTTGTTTGTTCTGTTCCTCTCTATCTCTGTAGCTTCCGGGTTTGCTGGATTAGGTCCCGAGCAAAGGGAATTGGGCTGACTTTGTAGTGCCTGTCCCAAATTGCTCATTAATGTAAATGTGCATATTGAAAGACACTGTCAGTAGTGATGTCATTTTGTAAATGTTATGTTGTGATATTCTTTCATAAACATGTTGCAATGTATATACTTTAGTATGTTTAGTTAAATGGAAAATGTAGGTTTGACGAGGTAATTGCTTAATTAATTAGTGTTAATAGTTCTGAGGGGAGGGGCTAGCCCTACAAAAGGAGCCTCTCTTTCAGTTCATGGAGAGGCCATTTTAGATTGAGCTGTGAATGGGGAGGCATTGTTTTTAGCTGTCCCATAAGGTATATGTTTGATGGCAGTACTGTTGTTTTTGTTCCGGAATCACTTTGTAAATAAACACCCTGAAGCACAGAAGAACATTTGAGGTTCTGCCATTTTTTTTTATTTTGATAGAGGTTAGGTTTTCCAGTATAGCCTTCTGGCCTACTCTATGTGACAGGTCCCCAATGTAAACTGCCTGTTACTCAGGCCCAGAATAGGATATGCATTTGCATGGTCGTATTGGATAGAAAACACTCTGAAGTTTCTAAAACTGCTAAACTAATGTCTGTGAGTATAACAGAACTGATTTGGCAGGCGAAACCCTGAGGACAGTCCATCCAGGGAATTTTTTGGGGGGATCTTTCAACTTTCCAATGTCTTTCTATGGGAAAGCCTAATTATTAGGACCCAGATTGCAGTTCCGATGGCTTCCACTAGATGTCAACAGTCTTTAGAAATTGTTCAATATTTTTTTTATTTAAATGAAGCAGTATTCTTTTTAAGTGTCACTCAGAAGGACTCTAGTCTTTTGGTGCGCGTGAATGACTGGGTGCTCCTTGTTGTTTTTCTCCGGTATTGACAACATATTATTCCGTCTTAAATTGTATAGATTATTTACATATTAGTGTACCGGAGGTTGGATTAGAAACATTGTTTGAAATGTTTGAAGTTTACAGGTTACTTTTCACATTCGTTTGTAGGCATGTTGGGCGAGTTGAAACAGGTGTTCTGAATCAAATGTGCCAAATAAAATGAAATTTTTGGGATATAAAGAAGGACTTTATTGAACAAAATGACAATTTGTGATGTAGCTGGGAGCCTTTGGATTGCAAAAAGATGAAGATCTTCAAAGGTAAGATATTTATTTTATCGCTATTTCTGACTGTCTTGATGCATCAGCTTGGTTGGAAAATGTTTGACGCGCTCCGGTGAGGGTGCACACTTGGTTATTTATCTCCGGTATTGAATATACTATTTTCCGTCTTAAATTTTATTGTTTATTTACATATTAGGGTAACTGAGGATGGATTATGAACATTGTTTGACTTGTTTGAATCAAGTTTATTGGTAACGTTATGGATTCATTTTGCATGGATTTTGAACGAGGGGAAACAGGTGGATTATTGAATGAAGAGCGCCAAATAAGCATACTTTTTTGGGATAAAAAAAGGACCATTTGTTATGTAAAAGGGACCCTTATGATTGCAACCAGATGAAGATCTTCAAAGGTAAGGGATTTATTTTATCACTATTTCTGACTTTCGCGATGCATCTGCTTGGTTGGAAAATGTTTTTAATGCTTTTGTATGAGGGGTGCTGTCCTCAGATAATCGCATGGTGTGCTTTCGCCGTAAAGTTTTTTTCAAATCTGACAACATGGCTGGATTAACAAGAAGTTAAGCTTTTAAATTATGTATGACACTTGTATTTTCATGAATGTTTAATATTACGATTTCTGTCATCTGAATTTGGCGCTCTGCAATTTCACCAGATGTTGTCGAGGTGGGTCGCTTGAGGCACGCCTAGCCCAAAGTTCACTTCTGACCCACTGTACTTGTGATACAGGGAATTATTATTATTATTATTATTTTTTTTTATTATTTGAAATTTTAGCCCCCTTTTTCTCCCCAATTTCGTAGTATCCAATTGTTAGTAGTTACTATCTTGTCTCATTGCTACAACTCCCGTACGGGCTCGGAGACCCTAATCCTGCTCAAACATGCCTCAGATAGCCCCCTTGTCCCAACCCCCCTCTCCCCACACATGCCGAGACCGCACCCATCTTAACTGGCGCCTCCAGAGATGCAACTTCTCTCATCGTGACTCAATGCCTAGGTTTACCCCCACTGTACTCGCACCTTACCACACCCTTGTCTGTACACTATGCCCTGAATCTATCCTACCATGCCCAGAAATCGGCTCCTTTTATTCTGTTCCCAAAGCACTAGACGGACAGTTTTTATAGCTTTTAGCCGTACCTTCATCCTACTCCTCCTCTGTTCCTCTGGTGATGTAGAGGTTAACCCAGGCCCTGTGTGTCCCCAGGCACTCTCATTTGTTGACTTTTGCAAGCATAAAAGCCTTGGGTTCATGCATGTTAACATCAGAAGCCTCCTCCCTAAGTTTGTTTTAATCACTGCTTTAGCGCACTCTGCCAACCCTGATGTTCTAGCCGTGTCTGAATCCTGGTTTAGGACGGCCAACAAGAAGTCTGAAATTTCCGTCCCCAATTACAATATTTCCTGTCAAGACAGAACTGCTAAAGAGGGCAGAATTTCAATCTACTGTAGAGATAACCTGCAGAGTTCTGTCATACTATCCAGGTCTATGCCCAAACAGTTCCAGCTTCTACTTTAAAGATCCATCTCTCCAGAAATAAGTCCCTCACTGTTTCTCGCTTGTTTATAGACCCCTCTCAGCTCCAGCTGTGCCCTGGGCACCATATGTGAATTGATTGCTCCCCATCTATCGTCAGAGTTCGTACTTCTAGGTGACCTAAATTGGGATATGCTTAACACCCCGGCCGTCCAACTATCTAAGCTAGATGCTCTCAATCTCACACAAATTATCAAGGAACCTACCAGGTACAACCCCAAATCCATAAACATGGGCACAAGCATAGATATCAACTTGCCCTCTAAATACCTCTGCTGTTTTCAACCAGGATCTCAGCAATCAATGTCTCATTGCCTGCATCTGTTATGGGCCCGCGGTCAAACTACCACCCTTCATCACTGTCAAATGCTCCCTATAACATTTCTGTAAGCAGGCCTTCCTAATCGACCTGGCCTGAGTATCCTGGAAGGATATTGACCTCATCCCGTCAGTAGAGGTTGCCTGGTTGTTCTTTAAAAGTGCTTTCCTCACCATCTTAAAGAACCAAATGCTGCCCGCGGCCAGTGACGGACTTCTTACATTACCTTCCTCCTCTCCTGAAGCGACCAGGTTCGGGAGCCTTGATAGGTAGTCCGCCGTGACATTCTCTTTTCCTGCCTTGTGACGGACACAGAACCTGAAGGGCTGGAGCTCCAGACACCACCTGGTCACACGAGAATTCCGGTCCTTCATGGTCTGGATCCAGGTCAATGCCCTGTGGTCCGTGTGCAGGTTAAATTCCCTCCCAAGAAGGTGGTAACGGAGACTATCTAGGGCCTACTTCATAGCCAGGCACTCCTTCTCGATTGTAGAATACCTGGTTTCCCTGGGCAACAGCTTCCGACTCAGGTACAGCACAGGAAGCTCTTCTCCTGGCTCCCCTTGGGCCAGTACAGCTCCAATTCCCACAGCCGAATTGTCAACCTGCATGAGAAATCTCTTCTGAAAATCAGGGGTCTGGAGAACAGGGAATGAGCACAGTCGGTTTTTCAGTATCATGAAGGCTTATTCCCACTCCTCAGTCCACTTCACAGGGTTGCTGGCCACCTTTGAAGTGAGGTTGGTCAGAGGGACAGCGATGGTCGAAAACTGCAGAATGAATCTCCGGTACCAACCTGACAGATCTAGGATAGACTTCACCTGTGTCTTGGTTCTGGGTTGAGGGCTGTTCCTGATGGACTCCACTTTGTCCACCTGAGGCCGAACTTCACCCTTACCCAGCTGGTAACCTAGGTACTTTGTCTCCTGTTTCGCCCACTCACACTTCAGGAGGTTAAGCGTGAGGCCTGCATCATGGATCTTCCCCAGAACTCTGCTAAGATGCTTTATGTGCTCCTCCCAGGAGTGGCTGTAGATCACCACGTCGTCCAAGTATGCAGCACAGTAATCGTCACAGTCCTGGAGGACCTTGCCCATCAGCCTCTGGAAAGTCGCAGGGGCCCTATGAAGGCCAAACGGCATGACCTTGAACTGGAACAGGCCCAATGGCGTCCGGAATGCAGTGTAGGCCTTCGATTGTTCATTCAGGGGCACCTGCCAGTACCCTTTGCAGAGATCCAATGTGGTGATGTAATGAGCTCTACCTATACTCTCCAGTAAGTTATCAATGCGGGTCATGGGGTAGGCATCAAACTTACGGAAGTCCATGCAGACGCGCAAAGCGCCATCCTTCTTTGGGACAATGACAATAGGGCTGCTCCATTCACTTGAAGATGGCTCGACAACATCCATCTCTATCATGGTGTGGACCTCTTCCTTGAGGGCTACCTCCAGCCTCTCAGGCACATGGTAAGGATGCTGGCGGACAGGGTTCTGGCCAGGCTTCAAATGAATGATGTGTTCTAGGACTTTGGTTCTTCCTGGTTTCTGACTGAAGAGGGCCGGATACTTGCCAAACAGCTGCTTCAGCTCATCTTGCTTGTTTTCTTCTAGGTGAAGAAAACCTAGAGAGTCCTTTCTCCTCCCAGGCCTTGAAGGTTCACATGATAGGTTTGCTTCTTCTTACCCTTGTCCGGGTGCAGCACCTCATTAGGTACGGCCCTTGCCACTGCGCAAGGAGCTTGCTGGTAGACGAGGGAAGGAGGAGCAGGACTTTCTGTCCTGGCTCAAACTCTCTGTGGCGAGCGTGCTGGTCATACCCTCTCTTCTGGGCCTCCTGGGCTTGCTGAAGTTTTGCCCTAGCTTCCTCTCGGTACTGCTTCATCCTGTCTCGCATCTGGAGGACGTACTGGACAATCCCCTGTCCTGAGGTAGCTACTGGGGAACCTTCCCAGCACTTCTTCAGCAGGTCCAGTGGTCCCTGCACTGGCCATCCATAGAGGAGTTCAAATGGTGAGAAACCTGTCGATGCCTGAGGCACCTCCCTGGAAGCAAAAAGCAGAAAGGGTAACCACTTATCCCAGTCTTTACCAGTGTCAGCCACAAACTTCCCCAGCATGTTCTTGAGTGTTTGATTGAATCTCTCTACGAGCCCATCCGTTTGGGGATGGTAGGGAGTGGTCCTCAAGCCTTTAATGGCCAGCTGTCGGTGGAGTTGAACCATCAGTCGCAAAGTGAAGTTTGTCCCTTGGTCCGTCAGGATTTAATCTGGGATTCCTACACGAGAGAAGAGCTGAACAAGAGCACAGATTATTTTTGGAGTGGTTATGGAACGGAGTGGAAAGGCTTCTGGGAACCGGGTGGCATAGTCACAGATCACCAATATATACTTGTAACCTGCGCTACTCTTCTCCAAGGGTCCAACAATGTCCATTGCAATTCTCTTGAATGGGGTAGAGAACTGGCAGTGAACATAAAGAAGCCCGGTCAGACCTACGGACAGCACTGGTTTTCTGGCACGTGGGGCATAATTTGCAGTAGGTTTGTACATCAGTATACATGGAGGGCCAAAAGAAACCGGAGCCTAGCCTAAGATAGGTCTTATGTTGCCCTAGATGACCTGCCCATGGAACTGTATGTGCAAGGTTGAGAACAAGTGGTCTACAGGGGGATGGCGCCACAAACTTCCTGCTATCTGCCTCTGACCCAAGGTAGAGTATGTGGTTGTCTACTGTGTAAATCCCCCCCACATGAAGATGGACTGTCCCCAGCTAAGGCCTTGTCAAACAAACATTTCAAGGTTGCATCAGACTTCTGCAGTGTAGCAACATTTTGCGGAACATCCCATTGCACCTCTAACCCAGACACATCAGCAACAGGTACAGGGGTTCCCACATACTTCTCAAGACTTTCTGGACCCTTTGGCCTATCACACAAGTCAGGCAGAGGTTGTAAACCAGCTTTGGTCTGGGCATGAGTGACAACTGAACATGACACCTGAACATCAGACTGGCCAACTGACTGCTCACATAGCTGACCCCCCACACTTCCCAACAGATCAGAGAGTACAGGCACATCCCTCCCCAAAATGATCTCAAAAGGTAGCTTCTCCATTACCCCAACTTTGAGGAGGTATTTCTGACCCTGAATCTCCACTGTGATTTCAGCTGTGGGCTGTTGTGACTGGTCACCATGAACACATTGGGTCAGTGTCTGTTGACCGTAATCAATGTCATTAACAGGTACATTACATTTTCTGATGAACGACAGAGAACTGCCAGTGTCAATCATTGCAGTAAGACTTTTACCATTCACTTTAACAGGTACCAAGCCTGACCCTACACGAGTCTGTCTATTCTGAACACCATCCCCCTCTCTGGGTACATAACAGTAACCTGAGAGCTTGGATTTACGTAGCGGACACATTGAAGCTTTGTGCCCCTGCTGCCGGCAGAAAAAAACAGGTCAGACCCCTCCCATCAGAGCGAACTGCATGATCCCTTACCTCCCTCCTCCCAGACACATAACCCCCAGAGTTACCTCCACCATCTCTGGCGTCTCTGATGTCCCTTGTGTCTCAGACTCCTTGGAGCGGGTGCTGCAGGTCGTGTTGGTCCCCCTTTACGTGCATTAAGGTACTGCAGTGCAAGCTTGGCCACCACAAGCCCATCCTTGGGCTCGTGCTCTCGGACCCAGGTTTGAATGTCGTGTGGTTGAACTTGTAGAAGTTGCTCGAGGATGATGAACTCACCGATTTCATCCTGTGTCTTCTCCTCCGGTCGAACCTATCGTCGGTAGAGACCCTTAAGGCGGTGGTACGTCTCTGTCGGCGACTCACCCGAAGGCGTCGATGCAGCTCTGAAGAGTTGATGGTAGGTCTCCTGGGAGATGTCGAACTTCACCAGCAGCGCCTCCTTCAAGCCCTTGTAGACGTTGGACAGCCGCTCATCCATTGCTGTGTAAGCCTCTAAGGCCTTGCCCGTGAGCAATGGGACAAGCCTGCAGGCCCACGCTACCTCCGGCCACTGCCACGTCTTGGCCATGCGCTCAAACCTCAGGTAGTTTTCAAAGTCCTCCCCCTGCTGGTATGAGGGCATCTTTGGCTCCTTCCTCAGGAATGCTGGAAGATGGACGTTAACACTGCTGGACTGGTCTCCTGGTGCTGGGGCTGGCCTCATTACTGCTTGGGGAGCCTGCCATGGAGTTGAAGTCCCTGCTGCGTCGAGCCTTTGTCGTCCTGGTGTTGGCAGGCCCAATCTTGGGCTCTCACTGACGAGTTCCGCTTGGTGAGGAGCTGTAAGGATAGATTGGCGTAGACCCCGTAACTCCTGCTTGAGGTCTTCGTCCCTCCTCTCAAGGCAGGTGATTAGTTGCTGGAAAGGGCTACCATGGTTGGGTTCTGGTCCCCCAACTGCTCCTTCAGTCAGCTGGTCTTTTATGGCTGTATCTGCTGGTTCAACTGGTAGCTCAAACGGTTCTGGTTGTGTTTGGCCACTTGGTCGGGCTCCTAGTTTCTCATACTTGACCTCTTCTTCACTAGACAATTCCATGGTATTCCACCCCGGTTCAACTTCAGGTACCTTTTCTGACAGTTGATGCTGCTGCTGAGAACACAATTCTGTACTCATTCCTTTACCTCTCTTGTTGGAATTCACGGATTTGCGGTGGGCCATCCCACCACTGCCACGTAGAGTAGGCCAGAAGGCTATACTGGAAAACCTAACGCCTATCAAAATAAAAAGATGGCAGAGCCTCAATTGTTCTTCTGTGCAAGGGTGTTTATTTACAAAGTGATTCTGGAACAAAAACAACAGTACTGCCATCAAACATTTACCTTATGGGACAGCTATAAAAAAAAAAAAAATATATATATATATATATATATATATATATATATATATATATATATATATATATATATATATATATATATATATATATATATATATATATATATATATATAAAAAACAATACTGCCCCATTCAAAGCTCAATCCAAAATTGCCTCTACATGAACTGAAAGAGAGGCTCCTTTTGTAGGGCTAGCCCCTCCCCTCAGAAAAATTAACACTAATTAATTAACTAAACATACTAAAGTATATACATTGCAACATGTTTATGAAACAATATCACAACATAACATTTACAAAATGACTTCACTACTGACAGTGTCTTTTAATATGCACATTTACATTAATGAGCCATTTGGGACAGGCACTACAAAGTCAGCCCAATTCCCTTTGCTCGGGTCCTTATCCAGCATACCCAGAAGCTACAGAGATGGAGAGAGAGAGGAACAGAACAAACAAACGCGCTCATCCATAACATCGATAAGTATAATGCTATGGTGACCAGCGAGCTGAGATAAGGGGGGACTTTACCTAGCAGGGTCTTGTAGATGACATGGAGCCAGTGGGTTTGGCGACGAGTATGAAGCGAGGGCCAGCCAACGAGAGCGTACAGGTCGCAATGGTGGGTAGTATATGGGGCTTTGGTGACAAAACGGATTGCACTGTGATAGACTGCATCCAATTTGTTGAGTAGGGTATTGGAGGCTATTTTGTAAATGACATCGCCAAAGTCGAGGATTGGTAGGATGGTCAGTTTTACAAGGGTATGTTTGGCAGCATGAGTGAAGGATGCTTTGTTGCGAAATAGGAAGCCAATTCTAGATTTAACTTTGGATTGGAGATGTTTGATATGGGTCTGGAAGGAGAGTTTACAGTCTAACCAGACACCTAGGTATTTGTAGTTGTCCACGTATTCTAAGTCAGAGCCGTCCAGAGTAGTGATGTTGGACAGGCGGGTAGGTGCAGGTAGCGATCGGTTGAAGAGCATGCATTTAGTTTTACTTGTATTTAAGAGCAATTGGAGGCCACGGAAGGAGAGTTGTATGGCATTGAAGCTTGCCTGGAGGGTTGTTAACACAGTGTCCAAAGAAGGGCCGGAAGTATACAGAATGGTGTCTGGTCTGGGAGGTCGTTTCACATCCTTAAAATAAAGTGGTGATCCTAACTGACCCAAGACAGGTAATTTTTTACTAGGATTAAATGTCAGGAATTGTGAAAAACTGAGTTTAAATGTTTTTTGCTTGGGAGTATGTAAACTTCAGACTTCAACTGTACCTGAATTTGTCCAATAGATACTTTAGTTTGCAACAGTTGGACTAATGATTACACCCTAGATCAGTGTGCAAGGTGGTACTGAATGTTTCACTGTCTGTCCATGTGTCACTGTCTGTCACCTTGATTACTCAAATTTCTCTCAATCTTTGGACCTACGTTGTAAACAATCATTCATGGGCTAGGTTGTAGCAATGTCATGATGGGTATAGGAAAAAATTTGAGTATCATGTAGTAAGTAGCCTAAACCTATAACTGTTACATTGAACTGGGTGAATAGAATATGAACGACAGTCATCCAGTATGCTGTAACAGAAATAAACAATTGACAATCCCTCTTCTTAAACGGCACTGACTGCAAGTGAGGATATGCAATCTGTAAAGGAGTAAAATTCAGTCAGTAATCTGTCAGTATTTGAAGCATAAAATATCCCAAATGGCACCCTATTCACTATACAGTGCACTACTTTAGACCAGAACCCTAAGGCACCCTATTCACTATATAGTGCACTACTTTAGACCAGAGACATATGTGCCCTTATGTCTCTGGTCTAAAGGACTCAGCCTAGGTTCTGTGATGCGGAGTGAGTGACATGTCCCGTCGCTGGCCCCGACCGTTCACAGAGGACCTGCTGATTGGGTAATCACCTGTAATCACTTGTGTACACAGAACCTCTTGCTGATCTCTCCTCTCCCCTCCTCAGCTGCTGCTCCCTGACAGACAGGATGAGAAGACACACTCTCCTACTTTCACACTCTCCTATCATCGCTGGGCGTATTAACGTTTTGGTGCTGCAGTCTGGGAGATGGGGACATGGTAGAACATAATACTGTTTAAACAGATGAGGTCTATAGATAATCAGGTGAGGTCTATAGACAATCAGGTGAGGTCTATAGAGAATCAGGTGAGGTCTATAGAGAATCAGATGAGGTCTACAGAGAATCAGGTGAGGTCTACAGAGAATCAGGTGAGGTCTATAGAGAATCAGGTGAGTGGTCTACATTACAGCTGAGGTCTATAGAGAATCAGGTGAGGTCTATAGAGAATCAGGTGAGGTCTATAGAGAATCAGGTGAGGTCTATAGAGAACCAGGTGAGGTCTATAGCGAATCAGGTGAGGTCTATACGGAATCAGGTGAGTGGTCTACATTACAGGTGAGGTCTATAGCGAATCAGGTGAGGTCTATACGGAAACAGGTGAGTGGTCTACATTACAGTTGGGGTCTAGACAGAATCAGGTGAGGTCTAGACAGAATCAGGTGAGGTCTAGACAGAATCAGGTGAGGTCTATAGAGAATCAGGTGAGTGGTTTACATTACAGGTGAGGTCTACAGAGAATCAGGTGAGGTCTACAGAGAATCAGGTGAGGTCTACAGAGAATCAGGTGAGGTCTATAGCGAATCAGGTGAGGTCTATAGCAAATCAGGTGAGTGGTCTACATTACAGGTGAGGTCTATAGAGAATCAGGTGAGGTCTACAGAGAATCAGGTGAGGTCTACAGAGAATCAGGTGAGGTCTACAGAGAATCAGGTGAGGTCTACAGAGAATCAGGTGAGGTCTATACAGAATCAGGTGAGGTCTATAGAGAATCATGTGAGTGGTCTACATTACAGGTGAGGTCTATAGAGAATCAGGTGAGGTCTACAGAGAATCAGGTGAGATCTACAGAGAATCAGGTGAGGTCTACAGAGAATCAGGTGAGGTCTACAGAGAATCAGGTGAGGTTTATAGAGAATCAGGTGAGTGGTCTACATTATAGGTGAGGTCTATAGAGAGTCAGGTGAGTGGTCTACATTACAGGTGAGAGTCTCTCTGTTGAACCTCATCCTTATACAGGTATCTCTGCTTTTTTCTCTGTTTATTCGCCTGTCTCTGTACCTCTTGGAGTGGATTCCCGGAGAAAACACTTGTTTCCTCTTGTTATGCACCACTTTAACTGGTTATAGAGGTTAATCAGCAGGAATATGTTAATGGGAGAGATCTCCTACAGCCCTATTACCATTAGAGTTATCAATAGTTACTGATGGTCATGAGTCAGTTATAATCTTATTACACCTCTGTCTGAATGGGTATTATCCTAGTATACATGAATCTCCCAGAACCCTAGCAACCTCAGCCATACGGGAGGGAACCAATTATCTGTAATTATCTGCTTTTATTGCATTTTTAAAGTCTGTGCACATTTTGTTTATCTCTCTAGCATATAAACTCAGCAGGGTATCTTTATAATCAACCTGAACCTATAAGCCCAGCAGAAAGGGAGGAAGGTCTGGTCATTAGAGTTAGTCTGTCTGGTCAGGGAGGTCTGGTCATTAGGGTTAGTTGGTCTGGTCTGGGAGGTCTGGTCATTAGGGTTATTTAGTCTGGTCTGGTCATTAGGGTTAGTTAGTCTGGTCTGGGAGGTCTGGTCATTAGAGTTAATCTGTCTGGTCTGGGAGGTCTGGTCATTAGGGTTATTTAGTTTGGTCTGGGAGGTCTGGTCATTAGGGTTAGTTAGTCTGATCTGGGAGGTCTGGTCATTAGGGTTAGTTAGTCTGTCTGGTCTGGAAGGTCTGGTCATTAGGGTTAGTTAGTCTGGTCTGGGAGGTCTGGTCATTAGGGTTAGTTAGTCTGGTCTGGGAGGTCTGGTCATTAGAGTTAGTTAGTCTGGTCTGGGAGGTCTGGTCATTAGGGTTAGTTAGTCTGGTCTGGGAGGTCTGGTCATTAGGGTTAGTTAGTCTGGTCTGGGAGGTCTGGTCATTAGGGTAAGGTCACAGCCCTGTATAGTGATTCAGAGCCATGCCCCTCCTGCCTGTCACAGCCCTGTATAGTGGTTCAGAGACATGCCCAGCCCTGTATAGTGATTCAGAGACATGCCCAGTCCTGTATAGTGATTCAGAGACATGCCCCTCCTGCCTGTCACAGCCCTGTATAGCCCTGGCATGATGACTGGCCGTGCTGCCTGTGGCTATGGAACCCTGACCTGTTCACCGGACGTGCTACCTGTCCCAGACCTGCTGTTTTCAACTCTCTAGAGACAGCAGGAGTGGTAGAGATACTCTCAATGATCGGCTATGAAAAGCCAACTGACATTTACTCCTGAGGTGCTGACCTGTTGCACCCTCGACAACTACTGTGATTATTATTATTTGAACATGCTGGTCATTTATGAACATTTTAACATCTTGGCCATGTTCTGTTATTATCCTACCCGGCACAGTCAGAAGAGGACTGGCCACCCCTCATAGCCTGGTTCCTTTCTAGGTTTCTTCTTAGGTTTTGGCCTTTCTAGGGAGTTTTTCCTAGCCACTGTGCTTCTACACCTGCATTGCTTGCTGTTTGGGGTTTTAGGCTGGGTTTCTGTACAGCACTTTGAGATATCAGCTGATGTAAGAAGGGCTATATAAAAACATTTGATTTGATATAGTGGTTCATTCTCCATCCTGCCTTTCACGGCCCTGTATAATGGTTCAGAGACATGCTCCTTCCATCCCTCCTGAAAGCTGAAATAAAAGAGAAGAATAAAGGAGGATAAAAACAGGACGTAAAGAACTCTGGTCAGCTCATTCATTAATCAGAGAGGTAAACAGTTGTTCCTCTGACACCTGGCAGGGTTAATGCTCGAGACCCCGGGGTAATTACAGCCCCCTTTACCCCCCATGCCCTCCCCCCAGCACCAACCCGCCCTAAACAGCCACTCACATGAAAGCCTGTGATTAGTAAGGAAATGGTAATTAGCAGAAACATTTGTGGAAGGCGGTCTCAACTTAACTGGGAGCAGAGAGGGAACGGAGAGGGGGAGGAGAGAAGAGGGGCTGAGGCCTGATTGGAGTGTTCCCCAGGGGGAGGAGGGTCATGGGTCAGCCCTACACCAAATTAGTAGTGTCTGTTATTGGAAACCCAAATAAAGAGGCAGCAGCAGAAAATTATTTCTCTAAAGCTGAGACTCCCTCCTCTCCGCCTCAGCAGGAATTACTGGGAGGCCACTGCACAATTAGTGGTTTGTTGCTTTTAGACTGAAATATAGCCATAATTCATAGCTTTCAAACCATTTCATTGGGAAGATGTATGGCATGGCTGGACTGGAGAGGGTAATTGTAAGACATGATATGGCAATATGTTACCCAATCTATCTGCTACATGGGGTTGCACAACAGAACAGTCAGGACAGAGGATACCAGGCAGTAACAGAACAGTCAGGACAGAGGATACCAGGCAGTAACAGAACAGTCAGGACAGAGGATACCAGGCAGTAACAGAACAGTCAGGACAGAGGATACCAGGCAGTAACAGAACAGTCAGGACAGAGGATACCAGGCAGTAACAGAACAGTCAGGACAGAGGATACCAGGCAGGAACAGAACAGTCAGGACAGAGGATACCAGGTAGTAACAGAACAGTCAGGACAGAGGATACCAGGTAGTAACAGAACAGTCAGGACAGAGGATACCAGGCAGTAACAGAACAGTCAGGACAGAGGATACCAGGCAGTAACAGAACAGTCAGGACAGAGGATACCAGGCAGTAACAGAACAGTCAGGACAGAGGATACCAGGCAGTAACAGAACAGTCAGGACAGAGGATACCAGGCAGTAACAGAACAGTCAGGACAGAGGATACCAGGCAGTAACAGAACAGTCAGGACAGAGGATACCAGGCAGGAACAGAACAGTCAGGACAGAGGATACCAGGTAGTAACAGAACAGTCAGGACAGAGGATACCAGGCAGTAACAGAACAGTCAGGACAGAGGATACCAGGCAGTAACAGAACAGTCAGGACAGAGGATACCAGGCAGTAACAGAACAGTCAGGACAGAGGATACCAGGCAGTAACAGAACAGTCAGGACAGAGGATACCAGGCAGGAACAGAACAGTCAGGACAGAGGATACCAGGTAGTAACAGAACAGTCAGGACAGAGGATACCAGGCAGTAACAGAACAGTCAGGACAGAGGATACCAGGCAGTAACAGAACAGTCAGGACAGAGGATACCAGGCAGTAACAGAACAGTCAGGACAGAAATACCAGGCAGTAACAGAACAGTCAGGACAGAGGATACCAGGCAGTAACAGAACAGTCAGGACAGAGGATACCAGGCAGGAACAGAACAGTCAGGACAGAGGATACCAGGCAGTAACAGAACAGTCAGGACAGAGGATACCAGGTAGTAACAGAACAGTCAGGACAGAGGAAACCAGGCAGTAACAGAACAGTCAGGACAGAGGATACCAGGCAGTAACAGAACAGTCAGGACAGAGGATACCAGGCAGTAACAGAACAGTCAGGACAGAGGATACCAGGCAGTAACAGAACAGTCAGGACAGAGGATACCAGGCAGTAACAGAACAGTCAGGACAGAGGATACCAGGCAGTAACAGAACAGTCAGGACAGAGGATACCAGGTAGTAACAGAACAGTCAGGACAGAGGATACAAGGGAGTACAAACCATTTGTTTCTATGAGGGTTGAAATATAATGTAATGTAATAATATATGCCATTTAGCAGTCACTTTAATCCAAAGCAACTCAGTCATGCGTACATTTAACATATGGGTGGTCCCAGGAATCAAACCCATGTGTTACAAGCACCATGCTCTACCAGCTGAGCTGCAAAGGACCATGTAATGTTTCCAATGTAATGTCATGTAATGTTGCTGCTCTGGTAAGTACAGTGTAATGCCTTTCTTGCAAACTCAAAACCCAACAATGCAATAGTAAATAACAATGTAATATTTGAAAAAACACAGGAAAAATTAGAAGAAAAATGAAGAACACAATAAGTAAGTTAACAATTTTCAGGGTCTTTTTAAAAATATTTTTATTTAACTAGGCAAGTCAGTTAATAACTTCTTATGGCTGGGGGGCAGTATTGAGTAGCTTGGATGAATAAGGTGCCCAGAGTAAACTGCCTGCTTCTCAGTCCCAGTTGCTAATATATGCATAGTATTAGTATATTTGGATAGAAAACACTCTGAAGTTTCTAAAACTGTTTGAATGATGTCTGTGAGTAAAACAGAACTCATATGGCAGGCAGAAACCTGAGAAAAAATCCAACCAGGAGGTGGGAAATCTGAGGTTGGTCGATTTTCAACTCAGCCCCTATTGAAGTTACAGTGGGATATTGGTCATGTTGCACTTCCTAAGGCTTCCACTAGATGTCAACCGTCTTTAGAAACTTGTTTGATGCTTCTACTATGAAGGGGGGCTGAATGAGAGGGGAATGGGTCAGAGGTCTGCCAGCAGTCACGAGCTGGTCACGCGCATTTCACATGAGGTATCTCCCGTTCCATTGCTTTTCTGAAGACAAAGGAATTCTCCGGTTGGAATATTATTGAAGATTTATGTTAAAAACATCCTACAGATTGATTCCTTACATCGTTTGACAAGTTTCACTAGTCTGCAACTAGTGAACGCGATTCATGACTTTAGATTTGTTTACCAAACGCGCTAACAAAAGTAGCTATTTGGACATAAATGATGGATATTATCGAACAAATCAAACATTTATTGTGGAACTGGGATTCCTGGGAGTGCATTCTGATGAAGATCATCAA
This sequence comes from Oncorhynchus mykiss, assembly GCF_057628025.1. NCBI lineage: Eukaryota > Metazoa > Chordata > Actinopteri > Salmoniformes > Salmonidae > Oncorhynchus > Oncorhynchus mykiss. Next base: position 78,569,566 of record NC_143038.1, on the reverse strand, counting down.
AGGTAAGTGAATATTTATAATGTTATTTCTGACTTCTGTTGACTCCAACATGGCGGATATATGTATTTGTTCTCTGAGAGCCGTACTCAGATTATTGCATGGTTTGCTTTTTCCGTAAAGCTTTTTTGAAATCTGACACAGCGGTTGCATTAAGGAGAAGTGTATCTAAAGTTCCATGCATAACACTTGTATTTTCATACATTTATAATGAGTATTTATGTAAATTGATGTGGTTCTCTGCAAAATCACCGGATGTTTTTGGAACTACTGAACATAACGCGCCAATGTATACTGAGATTATTATTTTTTGGGATATAAATATCAAACAAAACATGTATTGTGTAACATGAAGTCCTATGAGTGTCATCTGATGAAGATCATCAAAGGTTAGGGATTCATTTTATCTCTATTTCTGCTTTTTGTGACTCCTCTCTTTGGCTGGAAAAATGGCTGTGTTTTTCTGTGGCTTGGCTCTGACCTAACATAATCATTTGTGGTGCTTTCGGTGTAAAGCCTATTTAAAATAAGACACTGTGGTGGGATTAACAACAAGAATACCTTAAAAATGGTATAAGAGGTATGTTTGAGGAATGGTAATTATGAGATTTCTGTTTTGAATTTGGCGCCCTGCACTTTCACCGGCTGCTGTCATATCGATCCCGTTAATGGGATTTCAGCCCTAAGAAGATTTAATAACAAATTCTTATTTATAAGGATGGCCTACCTGGGAACAGTGGGTTAAGTGCCTTGTTCAGGGGCAGAACAACATAATTTTATTGTCAGCTCAGGGATTCGATCCAGCAACCTTTCGGTTACTGGCCCAACGCCCCAACAACTAGGCTACCTGCCGCCCCATGCACATGGACTCATTACCAATATCCTGTGTATATAGCCACGTTATTACCTCGTACCCCTGCACATGGACTCATTCTGCTACCCTGTGTATATTACCACATTATTACCTGATACCCCTGCACATGGACTCATTACTGGTACCCTGTGTATATCGCCACGTTATTACCGAATACCCCTGCACATGGACTCATTACTGGTACCCTGTGTATATAGCCACGTTATTACCTCGTACCCCTGCACATGGATTCATTACTGCTACCCTGTGTATATAGCCACGTTATTACCTGATGCACATGGACTCATTACTGGTACCCTGTGTATATAGCCACGTTATTACCTAATACCCATGCACATGGACTCATTACTGGTACCCTGTGTATATAGCCACGTTATTACCTAATACCCCTGCACATGGACTCATTACTGCTACCCTGTGAATAAAGCCAAGTTATCAATACCCATTGTGTATTCATTCTTGGGGTTATTATTTTTCTATTGTCTCTTTATTTTCTCTCTGCATTGTTGGGAAACACCCATAAGTAAGAATGTCATTATTAATCAACACCTGTTGTTTACAAAGTATGTGACAAATATCACTTTGAATATTGTATCAATACAACTCATGTCGCTACAAAGATACAGGTGCCCTTCCTAACTCAGTTCCCGGAGAGGAAGGAAACCGCTCAGGGATTTCACAATCTGGTCAATGGTGATTTTAAAACATTTACAGAGTTGAATGGTTGTGATAGGAGATAACTGAGGATGGATCAGCAACATTGTAGTTACTCCACAATACTAACCTAAATAACAGAATGAAAAGGAAGCCTGTACAGAATACAAATATTCCAAAACATGCCTCCTGTTTGCAATAAGGCTGTGTTGAAACAATGGCTGCGTTGAAACAATGACCCAAGACCAGCTCAGTTAATCCCTACCATTGTGACAACAAGTCATTATAAGGTTGCATCAAATGTACATTATCTTAGGGGCATTGACAAACAAAATGTAAGTAACTTACTTTATGTCCCCCTGATTGCCCTGAATAGCTCTGTTAATCCTACAGCTATTGTGCACATTAATCATGTATCAATACAACTCAGGTCGCTACAAAGATACAGGTGCCCTTCCTAACTCAGTTCCCAGAGAGGAAGGAAACCGCTCAGGGATTTCACAATCTGGCCAATAGTGATTTTTAAAACATTTACAGAGTCATCATGCTCATGCTCCTAGACCTTAGTGCTGCTTTTGATACCATCGATCACCAAATTCTTTTGGAGAGATTGGAAACCCAAATTGGTCTACACGGACAAGTTCTGGCCTGGTTTAGATCTTATCTGTCGGAAAGATATCAGTTTGTCTCTGTGAATGGTTTGTCCTCTGACAAATCAACTGTAAATGTTGCTGTTCCTCAAGGTTCTGTTTTAGTACCACTATTGTTTTCACTATATATTTTACCTCTTGGTGATGTCATTCGAAAACATAATGTTAACTTTCACTGCTATGCGGATGACACACAGCTTACATTTCAATGAAACATGGTGAGCCCCAAAATTGCCCTCGCTAGAAGCCTGTGGAAGTGGATGGCTGCAGGCAGAAGGAAGTGGATGGCTGCAAACTTTCTACTTTTAAACTCGGACAAAACAGAGATGCTTGTTGTAGGTCCCAAGAAACAAAGAGATCTTCTGTTGAATCTGATAATTAATCTTGATGGTTGTACAATCATCTCAAATAAAACTGTGAAGGATCTCGGCGTTACTCTGGACCCTGATCTCACTTTTGACAAACATATCAAGACTGTTTCAAGGACAGCTTTTTTCCATCTACATAACATTCCAAAAATCTGAAACTTTGTCGGAAATGATGCAGAAAAATTAATCCATGCTTTTGTTACTTCTAGGTTAGACTACTGCAATGCTCTACTTTCCGGCTACCCGGATAAAGCACTAAATAACTTACAAAGCATAACATGGGCTTGCTCCTACCTATCTTTCCGATTTGTTCCTGCTGTACATACCTACACGTACGCTACGGTCAGAAGATGCAGGCCTCCTAATTGCCCCAAGAATTTCTAAGCAAACAGCTGGAGGCAGGGCTTTCTCCTATAGAGCTCAATTTTTATGGAATGGTCTGCCTGCCCATGTGAGAGACGCAGACTCGGTCTCAACCTTTAAGTCTTTACTGAAGACTCATCTCTTCAGTAGGTTATATGATTGAGTGTAGTCTGGCCCAGGAGTGTGAAGGTGAACGGAAAGGCTCTGGAGCAACGAACTGCCCTCGCTGTCTCTGCCTGGCCAGTTCCCGGAGCGGTAGGAGCGATAGAGATACTCTTAATGATCGTCTATGAAAAGCCAACTGACATTTACTCCTGAGGTGCTGACTAGTTGCACCCTCGACAACTACTCTGATTATTATTAATTGACCATGCTGGTCATTTATGAACATTTGAACATCTTGGACATGGTTATAACATCTACAGAAAAGACAGAAATGCCAACGCTGTGGTCTATAATAAGAACCACATTCCTGTAAAGCAGGGCTGACCAATCCTCTTCCTGGAGATCTACTGTCCGGTAGGTTTACAGTCCAACCCTCTTCCTGGAGATCTACTGTCCTGTAGGTTTACAGTCCAACCCTCTTCCTGGAGATCTAATGTCCTGTAGGTTCAGTCCAACCCTCTTCCTGGAAATCTACTGTCCTGTAGGTTTTCAGTCCAACCCTCTTCCTGGAGATCTACTGTCCTGTAGGTTTTCAGTCCAACCCTCTTCCTGGTGATCTACTGTTTTCATTTCAACCCTAATTTAGCATATCTGATTCAGCTAGTTAAGGTCTTGTTGAGCAGGTAATTAGTAGAATCAGGTGTGTTAAATTAGGGTTGGACTGAAAACCCACAGGATGGTAGATTTCCAGGAAGAGGGTTGGGCAGCCCTGCTGTGAAGCTTAGATACATTCTAATGTTAAATACTGTTGAAGTAATATGGCTACAGGTTCATCTGCCTCACCAAAGCCCATTCTGGTGGGAAGCTGCTATAGACCACCAAGTGCTAACAGTCAGTGTCTGGATAATATGTGTGAAATGCTTGATAATGTATGTGATATCAACAGAGAAGTATATTTTCTGGGTGATTTAAATATTGACTGGCTCTCATCAAGCTGCCAAATCAGGAAAAAACTTCAAACTGTAACCAGTGCCTGCAACCTGGATCAGGTTATCAGTCAACCTACCAGGGTATTTACAAACAGCACAGGAATGAAATCATCAACATGTACTGATCACATCTTTACTAATGCTGCAGAAATGTACTTTAAAACAGTATCCAAATCCATAGGACGTAGTGATCACAGTATAATTGCCATATCTAGGAAAACCAAAGTTCCAAAGGCTGGGCCTAATATATAGAGTATAACAGGTCATACAATAAGTTTTGTAGTGATTCATATGTTGATTATTTAAAGAATATTTGCTGGTCTGGTGTGTGTAATGAGGATCAACCAGACGCTGCACTTGACACATTTATGAAATTACTTATTTCAGTTACTAATAAGAAATTATAAATTATTATACACCATTATAAAAATGACTGTAAAAACTGTTAAATCCCCTTGGATTGATGAGGACTTTAAAAATGGTATGGTTGATGAGGCAAAAGGTATGGTAAATAAGTCTGGCAACACAACTGATTGGCAACCATACTTCAAATTAAGAAATCATGTGACTAAACGAAACTATACTGTGACACAAAGAGAAATGACAAAGAATGACAGTAAAAAGCTTTGGGGCACCTTAAATGACATTTTTGGGAAAAAAGCCAACTCGGCTCCTTCATTAATTTAATCACATGGCTCATTTATCACATTGGCAAGAAAAACAAACTTGGATGACATGCCAGCAACAATCGCTGACACTACACATGCAGTATATCTGACCAAAATATGAAAGACAAGAATTCCCTAGAGTCATTGTGAAAGAGATTCATTTTTGTTTTTGTTGTCTATCAACTAAGACCAGCCAACGGGGTCTGACAATCTAGATGGACAATTACTGAGGATAATAGCTGACGATATTGCCACTCCAATTAGCCACATCTTCAATTTAAGTCTACTAGAAAGTGTGTGCCCTCAGGCCTGGAGGGAAGCAAAAGTCATTCCGTTACCCAAGAATAGTAAAGCCCCATTTACTGGCTCAAATAGCCGACCAATCAGCCTGTTACCAACCCTTAGTATTATTCAACCCTTAGTGTTTGACCAGATAGAATGCCATTTCACAGAAAAAAATTGACAACAGACTTTCAGCACACATATAGAAAAGTACACACAACAAGCACAGCATTTACACAAATTACTGATGATTGGCTGCGAGAAATTGATGAGAAAATGATTGAAGGGGCTGTCGTGTTAGACTTCAGTGTGGCTTTTGACATTATCGATCATAGTCTGCTACTGGAAAAACTGATGTGTTATGGCTTTACACTACCTGTGTCACGTCTGCTCCTGCTTCCCGTCTCGGATAGTTTATGTGCTGTATTCAACTAGTCTAGTGGTAAATATAGTTTATGTTGCTGTGTTCAACTAGTCTAGTGGTAAATAGTGTCTATGTTGCTGTGTTCAACTAGTCTAGTGGTAAATAGTGTCTATGTTGCTGTATTCAACTAGTCTAGTGGTAAATAGTGTCTATGTTGCTGTATTCAACTAGTCTAGTGGTAAATAGTGTCTATGTTGCTGTATTCAACTAGTCTAGTGGTAAATAGTGTCTATGTTGCTGTATTCAACAAAACTAAATCCTGTTACTCTAAATGTAACGTGGGACGTGGTATTTTGTATTTTTCTATTTCACCTTTATTTAACCAGGTAAGCTAGTTGAGAAAAGGTTCTTATTTGCAACTGCGACCCTGCCAAGATAAAGCATAGCAGTTCGACACATACAACAACACAGAGGAAAAAACAGAACATACAGTCAATAATAGAGTAGAACAAAAGAAAACAAAACGTCTATATACAGTGAGTACAGGTAAGATAAGGGAGTTAAGGTTAGTTAACAGAGTCGAAATTGGTAGCAGCCTATATAATGTGTCCGTGATGTTGGTAGCAGCCTATATAATGTGTCAGTGAGGTTGGTAGCAGTCTATATAATGTGTCAGTGAGGTTGGTAGCAGTCTATATAATGTGTCAGTGATGTTGGTAGCAGCCTATATAATGTGTCAGTGATGTTGGTAGCAGCCTATATAATGTGTCAGTGATGTTGATAGCAGCCTATATAATGTGTCAGTGATGTTGGTAGCAGCCTATATAATGTGTCAGTGATGTTGGTAGCAGCCGATATAATGTGTCAGTGATGTTGGTAGCAGCTAATATAATGTGTCAGTGATGTTGGTAGCAGCCTATATAATGTGTCAGTGATGTTGGTAGCAGCCTATATAATGTGTTAGTTATGTTGGTAGCAGCCAATATAATGTGTCAGTGATGTTGGTAGCAGCCTATATAATGTGTCAGTGATGTTGGTAGCAGCCAATATAACGTGTTAGTGATGTTGGTAGCAGCCTATATAACGTGTCAGTGATGTTGGTTGCAGCCTATATAATGTGTTAGTGATGTTGGTAGCAGCCTATATGATGTGTCAGTGATGTTGGTAGCAGCCTATATAATGTGTCAGTGAGGTTGGTAGCAGCCTATATAATGTGTCAGTGAGGTTGTTAGTAATGTTGGTAGCAGCATATATAATGTGTCAGTGAGGTTGGTAGCAGCCTATATAATGTGTCAGTGAGGTTGGTAGCAGCCTATATAATGTGTCAGTGAGGTTGTTAGTAATGTTTGTAGCAGCCTATATAATGTGTCAGTGAGGTTGGAAGCAGCCTATATAATGTGTCAGTGATGTTGGTAGCAGCCTATATAATGTGTCAGTGATGTTGGTAGCAGCCAATATAATGTGTCAGTGATGTTGGTAGCAGCCTATATAATGTGTCAGTGATGTTGGTAGCAGCCTATATAACGTGTTAGTGATGTTGGTAGCAGCCTATATAACGTGTCAGTGATGTTGGTAGCAGCCTATATAATGTGTTAGTGATGTTGGTAGCAGCCTATATAACGTGTCAGTGATGTTGGTAGCAGCCTATATAATGTGTCAGTGAGGTTGGTAGCAGCCTATAGAATGTGTCAGTGAGGTTGTTAGTAATTTTTGTAGCAGCCTATATAATGTGTCAGTGAGGTTGGTAGCAGCCTATATAATGTGTCAGTGAGGTTGGTAGCAGCCTATATAATGTGTCAGTGAGGTTGTTAGTAATGTTTGTAGCAGCCTATATAATGTGTCAGTGAGGTTGGTAGCAGCCTATATAATGTGTCAGTGAGGTTGGTAGCAGCCTATATAACGTGTTAGTGATGTTGGTAGCAGCCTATATAATGTGTCAGTGATGTTGGTAGCAGCCTACATAATGTGTCAGTGAGGTTGGTAGCAGCCAATATAATGTGTCAGTGATGTTGGTAGCAGCCTATATAATGTGTCAATGAGGTTGGTAGCAGCCTATATAATGTGTCAGTGATGTTGGTAGCAGCCTATATAATGTATCAGTGATGTTGGTAGCAGCCAATATAATGTGTCAGTGAGGTTGGTAGCAGCCTATATAATGTATCAGTGATGTTGGTAGCAGCCAATATAATGTGTCAGTGAGGTTGGTAGCAGTCTATATAATGTGTCAGTGATGTTGTTAGTAATGTTTGTAGCAGCCTATATAATGTGTCAGTGATGTTGGTAGCAGCCTATATAACGTGTTAGTGATGTTGGTAACAGCCTATATAATGTGTCAGTGAGGGTGGTAGCAGCCTATATAATGTGTCAGTGATGTTGGTAGCAGCCTATATAATGTATCAGTGATGTTGGTAGCAGCCAATATAATGTGTCAGTGAGGTTGGTAGCAGCCTATATGTGTCAGTGATGTTGGTAGCAGCCTATATAATGTGTCAGTGATGTTGGTAGCAGCCTACATAATGTGTCAGTGAGGTTGGTAGCAGCCAATATAATGTGTCAGTGATTTTGGTAGCAGCCTATATAATGTGTCAATGAGGTTGGTAGCAGCCTATATAATGTGTCAGTGATGTTGGTAGCAGCCTATATAATGTGTCAGTGATGTTGGTAGCAGCCTATATAACGTGTTAGTGATGTTGGTAGCAGCCTATATAATGTGTCAGTGAGGGTGGTAGCAGCCTATATAATGTGTCAGTGATGTTGGTAGAAGCCTATATAATGTATCAGTGATGTTGGTAGCAGCCAATATAATGTGTCAGTGAGGTTGGTAGCAGTCTATATAATGTGTCAGTGATGTTATTAGTAATGTTGGTAGCAGCCTATATAATGTGTCAGTGAGGTTGGTAGCAGCCTATATGTGTCAGTGATGTTGGTAGCAGCCTATATAATGTGTCAGTGAGGTTGGTAGCAGCTTATATAATGTGTCAGTGATGTTGGTAGCAGCCTATATAATGTGTTAGTGATGTTGGTAGAAGCCTATATAATGTGTCAGTGAGGTTGGTAGCAGCCTATATAATGTGTCAGTGAGGTTGGTAGCAGCCTATATAATGTGTCAGTGATGTTGGTAGCAGCCTATATAATGTGTCAGTGAGGTTGGTAGCAGCCTATATAATGTGTCAGTGATGTTGGTAGCAGCCTATATAATGTGTTAGTGATGTTGGTAGCAGCCTATATAATGTGTCAGGGAGGTTGGTAGCAGCCTATATAATGTGTCAGTGAGGTTGGTAGCAGCCTATATAATGTGTCAGTGATGTTGGTAGCAGCCTATATGATGTGTCAGTGATGTTGGTAGCAGCCTATATATTGTGTCAGTGAGGTTGGTAGCAGCCTATATAATGTGTCAGTGATGTTGGTAGCAGCCTATATAATGTGTTAGTGATGTTGGTAGCAGCCTATATAATGTGTCAGTGAGGTTGGTAGCAGCCTATATAATGTGTCAGTGAGGTTGGTAGCAGCCTATATAATGTGTCAGTGAGGTTGGTAGCAGCCTATATAATGTGTCAGTGAGGTTGGTAGCAGCCTATATAATGTGTCAGTGAGGTTGGTAGCAGCCAATATAATGTGTCAGTGAGGTTGGTAGCAGCCAATATAATGTGTCAGTGAGGTTGGTAGCAGCCAATATAATGTGTCAGTGAGGTTGGTAGCAGCCTATATAATGTGTCAGTGATGTTGGTAGCAGCCTATATAATGTGTCAGTGAGGTTGGTAGCAGCCTATATAATGTGTCAGTGATGTTGGTAGCAGCCTATATAATGTGTCAGTGATGTTGGTAGCAGCCTATATAATGTGTCAGTGATGTTGGTAGCAGCCAAGATAATGTGTCAGTAATGTTGGTAGCAGCCTATATAATGTATCAGTGATGTTGGTAGCAGCCAATATAATGTGTCAGTGAGGTTGGTAGCAGTCTATATAATGTGTCAGTGATGTTGTTAGTAATGTTGGTAGCAGCCTATATAATGTGTCAGTGAGGTTGGTAGCAGCCTATATGTGTCAGTGATGTTGGTAGCAGCCTATATAATGTGTCAGTGATGTTGGTAGCAGCCTACATGTCAGTGAGGTTGGTAGCAGCCAATATAATGTGTCAGTGATTTTGGTAGCAGCCTATATAATGTGTCAATGAGGTTGGTAGCAGCCTATATAATGTGTCAGTGATGTTGGTAGCAGCCTATATAATGTGTCAGTGATGTTGGTAGCAGCCTATATAACGTGTTAGTGATGTTGGTAACAGCCTATATAATGTGTCAGTGAGGGTGGTAGCAGCCTATATAATGTGTCAGTGATGTTGGTAGCAGCCTATATAATGTATCAGTGATGTTGGGAGCAGCCAATATAATGTGTCAGTGAGGTTGGTAGCAGTCTATATAATGTGTCAGTGATGTTATTAGTAATGTTGGTAGCAGCCTATATAATGTGTCAGTGAGGTTGGTAGCAGCCTATATGTGTCAGTGATGTTGGTAGCAGCCTATATAATGTGTCAGTGAGGTTGGTAGCAGCTTATATAATGTGTCAGTGATGTTGGTAGCAGCCTATATAATGTGTTAGTGATGTTGGTAGAAGCCTATATAATGTGTCTGAGGTTGGTAGCAGCCTATATAATGTGTCAGTGAGGTTGGTAGCAGCCTATATAATGTGTCAGTGATGTTGGTAGCAGCCTATATAATGTGTCAGTGAGGTTGGTAGCAGCCTATATAATGTGTCAGTGATGTTGGTAGCAGCCTATATAATGTGTTAGTGATGTTGGTAGCAGCCTATATAATGTGTCAGGGAGGTTGGTAGCAGCCTATATAATGTGTCAGTGAGGTTGGTAGCAGCCTATATAATGTGTCAGTGATGTTGGTAGCAGCCTATATGATGTGTCAGTGATGTTGGTAGCAGCCTATATATTGTGTCAGTGAGGTTGGTAGCAGCCTATATAATGTGTCAGTGATGTTGGTAGCAGCCTATATAATGTGTTAGTGATGTTGGTAGCAGCCTATATAATGTGTCAGTGAGGTTGGTAGCAGCCTATATAATGTGTCAGTGAGGTTGGTAGCAGCCTATATAATGTGTCAGTGAGGTTGGTAGCAGCCTATATAATGTGTCAGTGAGGTTGGTAGCAGCCTATATAATGTGTCAGTGAGGTTGGTAGCAGCCAATATAATGTGTCAGTGAGGTTGGTAGCAGCCAATATAATGTGTCAGTGAGGTTGGTAGCAGCCAATATAATGTGTCAGTGAGGTTGGTAGCAGCCTATATAATGTGTCAGTGATGTTGGTAGCAGCCTATATAATGTGTCAGTGAGGTTGGTAGCAGCCTATATAATGTGTCAGTGATGTTGGTAGCAGCCTATATAATGTGTCAGTGATGTTGGTAGCAGCCTATATAATGTGTCAGTGATGTTGGTAGCAGCCAATATAATGTGTCAGTAATGTTGGTAGCAGCCTATATAATGTCTCAGTGAGGTTGGTAGCAGCCTATATGTGTCAGTGATGTTGGTAGAAGCCTATATAATGTGTCAATGAGGTTGGTAGCAGCCTATATAATGTGTCAGTGATGTTGGTAGCAGCCTATATAATGTGTTAGTGATGTTGGTAGCAGCCTATATAATGTGTCAGTGAGGTTGGTAGCAGCCTATATAATGTGTCCGTGAGGTTGGTAGCAGCCTATATAATGTGTCAGTGAGGTTGGTAGCAGCCTACATAATGTGTCAGTGATGTTGGTAGCAGCCTATATAATGTGTCAGTGAGGTTGGTAGCAGCCTATATAATGTGTCAGTGATGTTGGTAGCAGCCTATATAATGTGTTAGTGATGTTGGTAGCAGCCTATATAATGTGTCAGGGAGGTTGGTAGCAGCCTATATAATGTGTCAGTGAGGTTGGTAGCAGCCAATATAATGTGTCAGTGATGTTGGTAGCAGCCTATATAATGTGTCAGTGATGTTGGTAGCAGCCTATATAATGTGTCAGTGAGGTTGGTAGCAGCCTATATAATGTGTCAGTGATGTTGGTAGCAGCCTATATAATGTGTTAGTGATGTTGGTAGCAGCCTATATAATGTGTCAGTGAGGTTGGTAGCAGCCTATATAATGTGTCAGTGAGGTTGGTAGCAGCCTATATAATATGTCAGTGAGGTTGGTAGCAGCCTATATAATGTGTCAGTGAGGTTGGTAGCAGCCTATATAATGTGTCAGTGAGGTTGGTAGCAGCCAATATAATGTGTCAGTGAGGTTGGTAGCAGCCAATATAATGTGTCAGTGAGGTTGGTAGTAGCCTATATCATGTGTCAGTGATGTTGGTAGCAGCCTATATAATGTGTCAGTGATGTTGGTAGCAGCCTATATAATGTGTCAGTGAGGTTGGTGGCAGCCTATATAATGTGTCAGTGATGTTGGTAGCAGCCTATATAATGTGTCAGTGATGTTGCTAGCAGCCTATATAATGTGTCAGTGATGTTGGTAGCAGCCAATATAATGTGTCAGTGAGGTTGGTAGCAGCCTATATAATGTGTCAGTGATGTTGGTAGCAGCCTATATAATGCGTCAGTGATGTTTGTAGCAGCCTATATAATGTGTCAGTGAGGTTGGTAGCAGCCTATATAATGTGTCAGTGATGTTGTTAGTAATGTTTGTAGCAGCCTATATAATGTTTCAGTGATGTTGGTAGCAGCCTATATAACGTGTTAGTGAGGTTGGTAGCAGCCTATATAACGTGTCAGTGATGTTGGTAGCAGCCTATATAATGTGTCAGTGAGGTTAGTAGCAGCCTATATAATGTATCAGTGATGTTGGTAGCAAGCTATATAATGTGTCAGTGAGGTTGGTAGCAGCCTATATAATGTGTCAGTGATGTTGGTAGCAGTCTATATAATGTGTCAGTGATGTTGGTAGCAGCCTATATAATGTGTCAGTGAGGTTGGTAGCAGCCTATATAATGTGTCAGTGAGGTTGGTAGCAGCCTATATAATGTGTCAGTGATGTTGGTAGCAGCCTATATAATGTGTCAGTGAGGTTGTTAGTAATGTTTGTAGCAGCCTATATAATGTGTCAGTGATGTTGGTAGCAGCCTATATAATGTGTCAGTGAGGTTGGTAGCAGCCTATATAATGTGTCAGTGAGGTTGGTAGCAGTCTATATAATGTGTCAGTGATGTTGTTAGTAATGTTGGTAGCAGCCTATATAATGTGTCAGTGAGGTTGGTAGCAGCCTATATGTGTCAGTGATGTTGGTAGCAGCCTATATAATGTGTCAGTGAGGTTGGTAGCAGCCTATATAATATGTCAGTGAGGTTGGTAGCAGCCTATATAATGTGTCAGTGATGTTGGTAGCAGCCTATATAATGTGTTAGTGATGTTGGTAGCAGCCTATATAATGTGTCAGTGAGGTTGGTAGCAGCCTATATAATGTGTCAGTGAGGTTGGTAGCAGCCTATATAATGTGTCAGTGAGGTTGGTAGCAGCCTATATAATGTGTCAGTGATGTTGGTAGCAGCCTATATAATGTGTCAGTGATGTTGGTAGCAGCCTATATAATGTGTCAGTGATGTTGGTAGCAGCCTATATAATGTGTCAGTGAGGTTGGTAGCAGCCTATATAATGTGTCAGTGAGATTGGTAGCAGCCTATATAATGTGTCAGTGAGGTTGTTAGTAATGTTTGTAGCAGCCTATATAATGTGTCAGTGAGGTTGGAAGCAGCCTATATAATGTGTCAGTGATGTTGGTAGCAGCCTCTATAATGTGTCAGTGATGTTGGTAGCAGCCAATATAATGTGTCAGTGATGTTGGTAGCAGCCTATATAATGTGTCAGTGATGTTGGTAGCAGCCTATATAACGTGTTAGTGATGTTGGTAGCAGCCTATATAACGTGTCAGTGATGTTGGTAGCAGCCTATATAATGTGTTAGTGATGTTGGTAGCAGCCTATATAACGTGTCAGTGATGTTGGTAGCAGCCTATATAATGTGTCAGTGAGGTTGGTAGCAGCCTATAGAATGTGTCAGTGAGGTTGTTAGTAATGTTTGTAGCAGCCTATATAATGTGTCAGTGAGGTTGGTAGCAGCCTATATAATGTGTCAGTGAGGTTGGTAGCAGCCTATATAATGTGTCAGTGAGGTTGTTAGTAATGTTTGTAGCAGCCTATATAATGTGTCAGTGATGTTGGTAGCAGCCTATATAATGTGTCAGTGAGGTTGGTAGCAGCCTATATAACGTGTTAGTGATGTTGGTAGCAGCCTATATAATGTGTCAGTGATGTTGGTAGCAGCCTACATAATGTGTCAGTGAGGTTGGTAGCAGCCAATATAATGTGTCAGTGATGTTGGTAGCAGCCTATATAATGTGTCAGTGATGTTGGTAGCAGCCTATATAATGTGTCAGTGATGTTGGTAGCAGCCTATATAACGTGTTAGTGATGTTGGTAGCAGCCTATATAACGTGTCAGTGATGTTGGTAGCAGCCTATATAATGTGTTAGTGATGTTGGTAGCAGCCTATATAACGTGTCAGTGATGTTGGTAGCAGCCTATATAATGTGTCAGTGAGGTTGGTAGCAGCCTATAGAATGTGTCAGTGAGGTTGTTAGTAATGTTTGTAGCAGCCTATATAATGTGTCAGTGAGGTTGGTAGCAGCCTATATAATGTGTCAGTGAGGTTGGTAGCAGCCTATATAATGATTCAGTGAGGTTGTTAGTAATGTTTGTAGCAGCCTATATAATGTGTCAGTGATGTTGGTAGCAGCCTATATAATGTGTCAGTGAGGTTGGTAGCAGCCTATATAACGTGTTAGTGATGTTGGTAGCAGCCTATATAATGTGTCAGTGATGTTGGTAGCAGCCTACATAATGTGTCAGTGAGGTTAGTAGCAGCCAATATAATGTGTCAGTGATGTTGGTAGCAGCCTATATAATGTGTCAGTGATGTTGGTAGCAGCCTATATAATGTGTCAGTGATGTTGGTAGCAGCCTATATAACGTGTTAGTGATGTTGGTAGCAGCCTATATAACGTGTTAGTGAGGTTGGTAGCAGGCTATATAACGTGTCAGTGATGTTGGTAGCAGCCTATATAATGTGTCAGTGAGGTTAGTAGCAGCCTATATAATGTATCAGTGATGTTGGTAGCAAGCTATATAATGTGTCAGTGAGGTTGGTAGCAGCCTATATAACGTGTCAGTGATGTTGGTAGCAGCCTATATAATGTGTCAGTGAGGTTAGTAGCAGCCTATATAATGTATCAGTGATGTTGGTAGCAAGCTATATAATGTGTCAGTGAGGTTGGTAGCAGCCTATATAATGTGTCAGTGATGTTGGTAGCAGTCTATATAATGTGTCAGTGATGTTGGTAGCAGCCTATATAATGTGTCAGTGAGGTTGGTAGCAGCCTATATAATGTGTCAGTGAGGTTGGTAGCAGCCTATATAATGTGTCAGTGATGTTGGTAGCAGCCTATATAATGTGTCAGTGAGGTTGTTAGTAATGTTTGTAGCAGCCTATATAATGTGTCAGTGATGTTGGTAGCAGCCTATATAATGTGTCAGTGAGGTTGGTAGCAGCCTATATAATGTGTCAGTGAGGTTGGTAGCAGTCTATATAATGTGTCAGTGATGTTGTTAGTAATGTTGGTAGCAGCCTATATAATGTGTCAGTGAGGTTGGTAGCAGCCTATATGTGTCAGTGATGTTGGTAGCAGCCTATATAATGTGTCAGTGAGGTTGGTAGCAGCCTATATAATATGTCAGTGAGGTTGGTAGCAGCCTATATAATGTGTCAGTGATGTTGGTAGCAGCCTATATAATGTGTTAGTGATGTTGGTAGCAGCCTATATAATGTGTCAGTGAGGTTGGTAGCAGCCTATATAATGTGTCAGTGAGGTTGGTAGCAGCCTATATAATGTGTCAGTGAGGTTGGTAGCAGCCTATATAATGTGTCAGTGATGTTGGTAGCAGCCTATATAATGTGTCAGTGATGTTGGTAGCAGCCTATATAATGTGTCAGTGATGTTGGTAGCAGCCTATATAATGTGTCAGTGAGGTTGGTAGCAGCCTATATAATGTGTCAGTGAGATTGGTAGCAGCCTATATAATGTGTCAGTGAGGTTGTTAGTAATGTTTGTAGCAGCCTATATAATGTGTCAGTGAGGTTGGAAGCAGCCTATATAATGTGTCAGTGATGTTGGTAGCAGCCTCTATAATGTGTCAGTGATGTTGGTAGCAGCCAATATAATGTGTCAGTGATGTTGGTAGCAGCCTATATAATGTGTCAGTGATGTTGGTAGCAGCCTATATAACGTGTTAGTGATGTTGGTAGCAGCCTATATAACGTGTCAGTGATGTTGGTAGCAGCCTATATAATGTGTTAGTGATGTTGGTAGCAGCCTATATAACGTGTCAGTGATGTTGGTAGCAGCCTATATAATGTGTCAGTGAGGTTGGTAGCAGCCTATAGAATGTGTCAGTGAGGTTGTTAGTAATGTTTGTAGCAGCCTATATAATGTGTCAGTGAGGTTGGTAGCAGCCTATATAATGTGTCAGTGAGGTTGGTAGCAGCCTATATAATGTGTCAGTGAGGTTGTTAGTAATGTTTGTAGCAGCCTATATAATGTGTCAGTGATGTTGGTAGCAGCCTATATAATGTGTCAGTGAGGTTGGTAGCAGCCTATATAACGTGTTAGTGATGTTGGTAGCAGCCTATATAATGTGTCAGTGATGTTGGTAGCAGCCTACATAATGTGTCAGTGAGGTTGGTAGCAGCCAATATAATGTGTCAGTGATGTTGGTAGCAGCCTATATAATGTGTCAGTGATGTTGGTAGCAGCCTATATAATGTGTCAGTGATGTTGGTAGCAGCCTATATAACGTGTTAGTGATGTTGGTAGCAGCCTATATAACGTGTCAGTGATGTTGGTAGCAGCCTATATAATGTGTTAGTGATGTTGGTAGCAGCCTATATAACGTGTCAGTGATGTTGGTAGCAGCCTATATAATGTGTCAGTGAGGTTGGTAGCAGCCTATAGAATGTGTCAGTGAGGTTGTTAGTAATGTTTGTAGCAGCCTATATAATGTGTCAGTGAGGTTGGTAGCAGCCTATATAATGTGTCAGTGAGGTTGGTAGCAGCCTATATAATGATTCAGTGAGGTTGTTAGTAATGTTTGTAGCAGCCTATATAATGTGTCAGTGATGTTGGTAGCAGCCTATATAATGTGTCAGTGAGGTTGGTAGCAGCCTATATAACGTGTTAGTGATGTTGGTAGCAGCCTATATAATGTGTCAGTGATGTTGGTAGCAGCCTACATAATGTGTCAGTGAGGTTAGTAGCAGCCAATATAATGTGTCAGTGATGTTGGTAGCAGCCTATATAATGTGTCAGTGATGTTGGTAGCAGCCTATATAATGTGTCAGTGATGTTGGTAGCAGCCTATATAACGTGTTAGTGATGTTGGTAGCAGCCTATATAACGTGTTAGTGAGGTTGGTAGCAGGCTATATAACGTGTCAGTGATGTTGGTAGCAGCCTATATAATGTGTCAGTGAGGTTAGTAGCAGCCTATATAATGTATCAGTGATGTTGGTAGCAAGCTATATAATGTGTCAGTGAGGTTGGTAGCAGCCTATATAATGTGTCAGTGATGTTGGTAGCAGCCTATATAATGTGTCAGTGATGTTGGTAGCAGCCTATATAATGTGTCAGTGAGGTTGGTAGCAGCCTATATAATGTGTCAGTGAGGTTGGTAGCAGCCTATATAATGTGTCAGTGATGTTGGTAGCAGCCTATATAATGTGTCAGTGAGGTTGTTAGCAATGTTTGTAGCAGCCTATATAATGTGTCAGTGATGTTGGTAGCAGCCTATATAATGTGTCAGTGAGGTTGGTAGCAGCCTATATAATGTGTCAGTGAGGTTGGTAGCAGTCTATATAATGTGTCAGTGATGTTGTTAGTAATGTTGGTAGCAGCCTATATAATGTGTCAGTGAGGTTGGTAGCAGCTTATATGTGTCAGTGATGTTGGTAGCAGCCTATATAATGTGTCAGTGAGGTTGGTAGCAGCCTATATAATGTGTCAGTGAGGTTGGTAGCAGCCTATATAATGTGTCAGTGATGTTGGTAGCAGCCTATATAATGTGTTAGTGATGTTGGTAGCAGCCTATATAATGTGTCAGTGAGGTTGGTAGCAGCCTATATAATGTGTCAGTGAGGTTGGTAGCAGCCTATATAATGTGTCAGTGATGTTGGTAGCAGCCTATATAATGTGTCAGTGAGGTTGGTAGCAGCCTATATAATGTGTCAGTGATGTTGGTAGCAGCCTATATAATGTGTTAGTGATGTTGGTAGCCGCCTATATAATGTATCAGGGAGGTTGGGAGCAGCCTATATAATGTGTCAGTGAGGTTGGTAGCAGCCTATGTAATGTGTCAGTGATGTTGGTAGCAGCCTATATAATGTGTCAGTGATGTTGGTAGCAGCCTATATAATGTGTCAGTGAGGTTGGTAGCAGCCTATATAATGTGTCAGTGATGTTGGTAGCAGCCTATATAATGTGTTAGTGATGTTGGTAGCAGCCTATATAACGTGTCAGTGAGGTTGGTAGCAGCCAATATAATGTGTCAGTGAGGTTGGTAGCAGCCAATATAATGTGTCAGTGAGGTTGGTAGCAGCCTATATAATGTGTCAGTGATGTTGGTAGCAGCCTATATAATGTGTCAGTGAGGTTGTTTGTAATGTTTGTAGCAGCCTATATAATGTGTCAGTGAGGTTGGAAGCAGCCTATATAATGTGTCAGTGATGTTGGTAGCAGCCTATATAATGTGTCAGTGATGTTGGTAGCAGCCAATATAATGTGTCAGTGATGTTGGTAGCAGCCTATATAATGTGTCAGTGATGTTGGTAGCAGCCTATATAACGTGTTAGTGATGTTGGTAGCAGCCTATATAACGTGTCAGTGATGTTGGTAGCAGCCTATATAATGTGTTAGTGATGTTGGTAGCAGCCTATATAATGTGTCAGTGATGTTGGTAGCAGCCTATATAATGTGTCAGTGAGGTTGGTAGCAGCCTATAGAATGTGTCAGTGAGGTTGTTAGTAATGTTTGTAGCAGCCTATATAATGTGTCAGTGAGGTTGGTAGCAGCCTATATAATGTGTCAGTGAGGTTGGTAGCAGCCTATATAATGTGTCAGTGAGGTTGTTAGTAATGTTTGTAGCAGCCTATATAATGTGTCAGTGATGTTGGTAGCAGCCTACATAATGTGTCAGTGAGGTTGGTAGCAGCCTATATAACGTGTTAGTGATGTTGGTAGCAGCCTATATAATGTGTCAGTGATGTTGGTAGCAGCCTACATAATGTGTCAGTGAGGTTGGTAGCAGCCAATATAATGTGTCAGTGATGTTGGTAGCAGCCTATATAATGTGTCAGTGATGTTGGTAGCAGCCTATATAATGTGTCAGTGATGTTGGTAGCAGCCTATATAACGTGTTAGTGATGTTGGTAACAGCCTATATAATGTGTCAGTGAGGGTGGTAGCAGCCTATATAATGTGTCAGTGATGTTGGTAGCAGCCTATATAATGTATCAGTGATGTTGGTAGCAGCCAATATAATGTGTCAGTGAGGTTGGTAGCAGTCTATATAATGTGTCAGTGATGTTGTTAGTAATGTTGGTAGCAGCCTATATAATGTGTCAGTGAGGTTGGTAGCAGCCTATATGTGTCAGTGATGTTGGTAGCAGCCTATATAATGTGTCAGTGAGGTTGGTAGCAGCCTATATAATGTGTCAGTGAGGTTGGTAGCAGCCTATATAATGTGTCAGTGATGTTGGTAGCAGCCTATATAATGTGTTAGTGATGTTGGTAGCAGCCTATATAATGTGTCAGTGAGGTTGGTAGCAGCCTATATAATGTGTCAGTGAGGTTGGTAGCAGCCTATATAATGTGTCAGTGATGTTGGTAGCAGCCTATATAATGTGTCAGTGAGGTTGGTAGCAGCCTATATAATGTGTCAGTGATGTTGGTAGCAGCCTATATAATGTGTTAGTGATGTTGGTAGCCGCCTATATAATGTGTCAGGGAGGTTGGTAGCAGCCTATATAATGTGTCAGTGAGGTTGGTAGCAGCCTATATAATGTGTCATTGATGTTGGTAGCAGCCTATATAATGTGTCAGTGATGTTGGTAGCAGCCTATATAATGTGTCAGTGAGGTTGGTAGCAGCCTATATAATGTGTCAGTGATGTTGGTAGCAGCCTATATAATGTGTTAGTGATGTTGGTAGCAGCCTATATAATGTGTCAGTGAGGTTGGTAGCAGCCTATATAATGTGTCAGTGAGGTTGGTAGCAGCCTATATAATGTGTCAGTGAGGTTGGTAGCAGCCAATATAATGTGTCAGTGAGGTTGGTAGCAGCCAATATAATGTGTCAGTGAGGTTGGTAGCAGCCTATATAATGTGTCAGTGAGGTTGGTAGCAGCCTATATAATGTGTCAGTGAGGTTGTTAGTAATGTTTGTAGCAGCCTATATAATGTGTCAGTGAGGTTGGAAGCAGCCTATATAATGTGTCAGTGATGTTGGTAGCAGCCTATATAATGTGTCAGTGATGTTGGTAGCAGCCAATATAATGTGTCAGTGATGTTGGTAGCAGCCAATATAATGTGTCAGTGAGGTTGGTAGCAGCCTATATAATGTGTCAGTGAGGTTGGTAGCAGCCTATAGAATGTGTCAGTGAGGTTGTTAGTAATGTTTGTAGCAGCCTATATAATGTGTCAGTGAGGTTGGTAGCAGCCTATATAATGTGTCAGTGAGGTTGGTAGCAGCCTATATAATGTGTCAGTGAGGTTGGTAGCAGCCTATATAATGTGTCAGTGAGGTTGGTAGCAGCCTATATAATGTGTCAGTGAGGTTTGTAGCAGCCAATATAATGTGTCAGTGAGGTTGGTAGCAGCCAATATAATGTGTAAGTGAGGTTGGTAGCAGCCTATATCATGTGTCAGTGATGTTGGTAGCAGCCTATATAATGTGTCAGTGATGTTGGTAGCAGCCTATATAATGTGTCAGTGAGGTTGGTAGCAGCCTATATAATGTGTCAGTGATGTTGGTAGCAGCCTATATAATGTGTCAGTGATGTTGGTAGCAGCCTATATAATGTGTCAGTGATGTTGGTAGCAGCCAATATAATGTGTCAGTAATGTTGGTAGCAGCCTATATAATGTGTCAGTGAGGTTGGTAGCAGCCTATATGTGTCAGTGATGTTGGTAGCAGCCTATATAATGTGTCAGTGAGGTTGGTAGCAGCCTATATAATGTGTCAGTGATGTTGGTAGCAGCCTATATAATGTGTTAGTGATGTTGGTAGCAGCCTATATAATGTGTCAGTGAGGTTGGTAGCAGCCTATATAATGTGTCAGTGAGGTTGGTAGCAGCCTATATAATGTGTCAGTGATGTTGGTAGCAGCCTATATAATGTGTCAGTGAGGTTGGTAGCAGCCTATATAATGTGTCAGTGATGTTGGTAGCAGCCTATATAATGTGTTAGTGATGTTGGAAGCAGCCTATATAATGTGTCAGGGAGGTTGGTAGCAGCCTATATAATGTGTCAGTGAGGTTGGTAGCAGCCTATATAATGTGTCAGTGAGGTTGGTAGCAGCCTATATAATGTGTCAGTGAGGTTGGTAGCAGCCTATATAATGTGTCAGTGAGGTTGGTAGCAGCCTATATAATGTGTCAGTGATGTTGGTAGCAGCCTATATAATGTGTCAGTGATGTTGGTAGCAGCCTATATAATGTGTCAGTGATGTTGGTAGCAGCCAATATAATGTGTCAGTAATGTTGGTAGCAGCCTATATAATGTGTCAGTGAGGTTGGTAGCAGCCTATATGTGTCAGTGATGTTGGTAGCAGCCTATATAATGTGTCAGTGAGGTTGGTAGCAGCCTATATAATGTGTCAGTGATGTTGGTAGCAGCCTATATAATGTGTTAGTGATGTTGGTAGCAGCCTATATAATGTGTCAGTGAGGTTGGTAGCAGCCTATATAATGTGTCAGTGAGGTTGGTAGCAGCCTATATAATGTGTCAGTGATGTTGGTAGCAGCCTATATAATGTGTCAGTGAGGTTGGTAGCAGCCTATATAATGTGTCAGTGATGTTGGTAGCAGCCTATATAATGTGTTAGTGATGTTGGAAGCAGCCTATATAATGTGTCAGGGAGGTTGGTAGCAGCCTATATAATGTGTCAGTGAGGTTGGTAGCAGCCTATATAATGTGTCAGTGAGGTTGGTAGCAGCCTATATAATGTGTCAGTGAGGTTGGTAGCAGCCTATATAATGTGTCAGTGAGGTTGGTAGCAGCCAATATAATGTGTCAGTGAGGTTGGCAGCAGCCAATATAATGTGTCAGTGAGGTTGGTAGCAGCCTATATAATGTGTCAGTGAGGTTGGTAGCAGCCTATATAATGTGTCAGTGATGTTGGTAGCAGCCTATATAATGTGTTAGTGATGTTGGTAGCAGCCTATATAATGTGTCAGTGAGGTTGGTAGCAGCCTATATAATGTGTCAGTGAGGTTGGTAGCAGCCTATATAATGTGTCAGTGAGGTTGGTAGCAGCCTATATAATGTGTCAGTGAGGTTTGTAGCAGCCAATATAATGTGTCAGTGAGGTTGGTAGCAGCCAATATAATGTGTCAGTGAGGTTGGTAGCAGCCTATATAATGTGTCAGGGATGTTGGTAGCAGCCTATATAATGTGTCAGTGATGTTGGTAGCAGCCTATATAATGTGTCAGTGAGGTTGGTAGCAGCCTATATAATGTGTCAGGGATGTTGGTAGCAGCCTATATAATGTGTCAGTGATGTTGGTAGCAGCCTATATAATGTGTCAGTGATGTTGGTAGCAGCCTATATGTGTCAGTGATGTTGGTAGCAGCCTATATAATGTGTCAGTGAGGTTGGTAGCAGCCTATATAATGTGTCAGTGAGGTTTGTAGCAGCCAATATAATGTGTCAGTGAGGTTGGTAGCAGCCAATATAATGTGTCAGTGAGGTTGGTAGCAGCCTATATCATGTGTCAGTGATGTTGGTAGCAGCCTATATCATGTGTCAGTGATGTTGGTAGCAGCCTATATAATGTGTCAGTGAGGTTGGTAGCAGCCTATATAATGTGTCAGGGATGTTGGTAGCAGCCTATATAATGTGTCAGTGATGTTGGTAGCAGCCTATATAATGTGTCAGTGATGTTGGTAGCAGCCAATATAATGTGTCAGTAATGTTGGTAGCAGCCTATATAATGTGTCAGTGAGGTTGGTAGCAGCCTATATGTGTCAGTGATGTTGGTAGCACCCTATATAATGTGTCAGTGAGGTTGGTAGCAGCCTATATAATGTGTCATTGATGTTGGTAGCAGCCTATATAATGTGTTAGTGATGTTGGTAGCAGCCTATATAATGTGTCAGTGAGGTTGGTAGCAGCCTATATAATGTGTCAGTGAGGTTGGTAGCAGCCTATATAATGTGTCCGTGATGTTGGTAGCAGCCTATATAATGTGTCAGTGAGGTTGGTAGCAGCCTATATAATGTGTCAGTGATGTTGGTAGCAGCCTATATAATGTGTTAGTGATGTTGGTAGCAGCCTATATAATGTGTCAGGGAGGTTGGTAGCAGCCTATATAATGTGTCAGTGAGGTTGGTAGCAGCCTATATAATGTGTCAGTGATGTTGGTAGCAGCCTATATAATGTGTTA
Organism: Oncorhynchus mykiss; assembly: GCF_057628025.1. NCBI lineage: Eukaryota > Metazoa > Chordata > Actinopteri > Salmoniformes > Salmonidae > Oncorhynchus > Oncorhynchus mykiss. The sequence continues at coordinate 78,546,515 of NC_143038.1, read as the reverse complement.
GTGATGTTGGTAGCAGCCTATATAATGTGTCAGTGAGGTTGGTAGCAGCCTATATAATGTGTCAGTGAGGTTGGTAGCAGCCTATATAATGTGTCAGTGAGGTTGGTAGCAGCCTATATAATGTGTCAGTGAGGTTTGTAGCAGCCAATATAATGTGTCAGTGAGGTTGGTAGCAGCCAATATAATGTGTCAGTGAGGTTGGTAGCAGCCTATATAATGTGTCAGGGATGTTGGTAGCAGCCTATATAATGTGTCAGTGATGTTGGTAGCAGCCTATATAATGTGTCAGTGAGGTTGGTAGCAGCCTATATAATGTGTCAGGGATGTTGGTAGCAGCCTATATAATGTGTCAGTGATGTTGGTAGCAGCCTATATAATGTGTCAGTGATGTTGGTAGCAGCCTATATGTGTCAGTGATGTTGGTAGCAGCCTATATAATGTGTCAGTGAGGTTGGTAGCAGCCTATATAATGTGTCAGTGAGGTTTGTAGCAGCCAATATAATGTGTCAGTGAGGTTGGTAGCAGCCAATATAATGTGTCAGTGAGGTTGGTAGCAGCCTATATCATGTGTCAGTGATGTTGGTAGCAGCCTATATCATGTGTCAGTGATGTTGGTAGCAGCCTATATAATGTGTCAGTGAGGTTGGTAGCAGCCTATATAATGTGTCAGGGATGTTGGTAGCAGCCTATATAATGTGTCAGTGATGTTGGTAGCAGCCTATATAATGTGTCAGTGATGTTGGTAGCAGCCAATATAATGTGTCAGTAATGTTGGTAGCAGCCTATATAATGTGTCAGTGAGGTTGGTAGCAGCCTATATGTGTCAGTGATGTTGGTAGCAGCCTATATAATGTGTCAGTGAGGTTGGTAGCAGCCTATATAATGTGTCATTGATGTTGGTAGCAGCCTATATAATGTGTTAGTGATGTTGGTAGCAGCCTATATAATGTGTCAGTGAGGTTGGTAGCAGCCTATATAATGTGTCAGTGAGGTTGGTAGCAGCCTATATAATGTGTCCGTGATGTTGGTAGCAGCCTATATAATGTGTCAGTGAGGTTGGTAGCAGCCTATATAATGTGTCAGTGATGTTGGTAGCAGCCTATATAATGTGTTAGTGATGTTGGTAGCAGCCTATATAATGTGTCAGGGAGGTTGGTAGCAGCCTATATAATGTGTCAGTGAGGTTGGTAGCAGCCTATATAATGTGTCAGTGATGTTGGTAGCAGCCTATATAATGTGTCAGTGATGTTGGTAGCAGCCTATATAATGTGTCAGTGAGGTTGGTAGCAGCCTATATAATGTGTCAGTGATGTTGGTAGCAGCCTATATAATGTGTTAGTGATGTTGGTAGCAGCCTATATAATGTGTCAGTGAGGTTGGTAGCAGCCTATATAATGTGTCAGTGACGTTGGTAGCAGCCTATATAATGTGTCAGTGAGGTTGGTAGCAGCCTATATAATGTGTCAGTGAGGTTGGTAGCAGCCTATATAATGTGTCAGTGAGGTTGGTAGCAGCCAATATAATGTGTCAGTGAGGTTGGTAGCAGCCAATATAATGTGTCAGTGAGGTTGGTAGCAGCCTATATCATGTGTCAGTGATGTTGGTAGCAGCCTATATAATGTGTCAGTGATGTTGGTAGCAGCCTATATAATGTGCCAGTGAGGTTGGTAGCAGCCTATATAATGTGTCAGTGATGTTGGTAGCAGCCTATATAATGTGTCAGTGATGTTGGTAGCAGCCTATATAATGTGTCAGTGATGTTGGTAGCAGCCTATATAATGTGTCAGTGAGGTTGGTAGCAGCCTATATAATGTGTCAGTGATGTTGGTAGCAGCCTATATAATGTGTCAGTGAGGTTGGTAGCAGCCTATATAATGTGTCAGTGATGTTGTTAGTAATGTTTGTAGCAGCCTATATAATGTGTCAGTGATGTTGGTAGCAGCCTATATAACGTGTTAGTGAGGTTGGTAGCAGCCTATATAACGTGTCAGTGATGTTGGTAGCAGCCTATATAATGTGTCAGTGAGGTTAGTAGCAGCCTATATAATGTATAAGTGATGTTGGTAGCAGCCTATATAATGTGTCAGTGAGGTTGGTAGCAGCCTATATAATGTGTCAGTGATGTTGGTAGCAGCCTATATAATGTGTCAGTGATGTTGGTAGCAGCCTATATAATGTGTCAGTGAGGTTGGTAGCAGCCTATATAATGTGTCAGTGAGGTTGGTAGCAGCCTATATAATGTGTCAGTGATGTTGGTAGCAGCCTATATAATGTGTCAGTGATGTTGGTAGCAGCCTATATAATGTGTCAGTGAGGTTGGTAGCAGCCTATATAATGTGTCAGTGATGTTGGTAGCAGCCTATATAATGTGTCAGTGATGTTGGTAGCAGCCTATATAATGTGTCAGTGAGGTTGGTAGCAGTCTATATAATGTGTCAGTGATGTTGTTAGTAATGTTGGTAGCAGCCTATATAATGTGTCAGTGAGGTTGGTAGCAGCCTATATGTGTCAGTGATGTTGGTAGCAGCCTATATAATGTGTCAGTGAGGTTGGTAGCAGCCTATATAATGTGTCAGTGAGGTTGGTAGCAGCCTATATAATGTGTCAGTGATGTTGGTAGCAGCCTATATAATGTGTTAGTGATGTTGGTAGCAGCCTATATAATGTGTCAGTGAGGTTGGTAGCAGCCTATATAATGTGTCAGTGATGTTGGTAGCAGCCTATATAATGTGTTAGTGATGTTGGTAGCAGCCTATATAATGTGTCAGGGAGGTTGGTAGCAGCCTATATAATGTGTCAGTGAGGTTGGTAGCAGCCTATATAATGTGTCAGTGATGTTGGTAGCAGCCTATATAATGTGTCAGTGATGTTGGTAGCAGCCTATATAATGTGTCAGTGAGGTTGGTAGCAGCCTATATAATGTGTCAGTGATGTTGGTAGCAGCCTATATAATGTGTTAGTGATGTTGGTAGCAGCCTATATAATGTGTCAGTGAGGTTGGTAGCAGCCTATATAATGTGTCAGTGACGTTGGTAGCAGCCTATATAATGTGTCAGTGAGGTTGGTAGCAGCCTATATAATGTGTCAGTGAGGTTGGTAGCAGCCTATATAATGTGTCAGTGAGGTTGGTAGCAGCCAATATAATGTGTCAGTGAGGTTGGTAGCAGCCTATATAATGTGTCAGTGAGGTTGGTAGCAGCCTATATCATGTGTCAGTGATGTTGGTAGCAGCCTATATAATGTGTCAGTGATGTTGGTAGCAGCCTATATAATGTGCCAGTGAGGTTGGTAGCAGCCTATATAATGTGTCAGTGATGTTGGTAGCAGCCTATATAATGTGTCAGTGATGTTTGTAGCAGCCTATATAATGTGTCAGTGATGTTGGTAGCAGCCTATATAATGTGTCAGTGAGGTTGGTAGCAGCCTATATAATGTGTCAGTGATGTTGGTAGCAGCCTATATAATGTGTCAGTGAGGTTGGTAGCAGCCTATATAATGTGTCAGTGATGTTGTTAGTAATGTTTGTAGCAGCCTATATAATGTGTCAGTGATGTTGGTAGCAGCCTATATAACGTGTTAGTGAGGTTGGTAGCAGCCTATATAACGTGTCAGTGATGTTGGTAGCAGCCTATATAATGTGTCAGTGAGGTTAGTAGCAGCCTATATAATGTATAAGTGATGTTGGTAGCAGCCTATATAATGTGTCAGTGAGGTTGGTAGCAGCCTATATAATGTGTCAGTGATGTTGGTAGCAGCCTATATAATGTGTCAGTGATGTTGGTAGCAGCCTATATAATGTGTCAGTGAGGTTGGTAGCAGCCTATATAATGTGTCAGTGAGGTTGGTAGCAGCCTATATAATGTGTCAGTGATGTTGGTAGCAGCCTATATAATGTGTCAGTGATGTTGGTAGCAGCCTATATAATGTGTCAGTGAGGTTGGTAGCAGCCTATATAATGTGTCAGTGATGTTGGTAGCAGCCTATATAATGTGTCAGTGATGTTGGTAGCAGCCTATATAATGTGTCAGTGAGGTTGGTAGCAGTCTATATAATGTGTCAGTGATGTTGTTAGTAATGTTGGTAGCAGCCTATATAATGTGTCAGTGAGGTTGGTAGCAGCCTATATGTGTCAGTGATGTTGGTAGCAGCCTATATAATGTGTCAGTGAGGTTGGTAGCAGCCTATATAATGTGTCAGTGAGGTTGGTAGCAGCCTATATAATGTGTCAGTGATGTTGGTAGCAGCCTATATAATGTGTTAGTGATGTTGGTAGCAGCCTATATAATGTGTCAGTGAGGTTGGTAGCAGCCTATATAATGTGTCAGTGAGGTTGGTAGCAGCCTATATAATGTGTCAGTGATGTTGGTAGCAGCCTATATAATGTGTCAGTGAGGTTGGTAGCAGCCTATATAATGTGTCAGGGAGGTTGGTAGCAGCCTATATAATGTGTCAGTGATGTTGGTAGCAGCCTATATAATATGTCAGTGATGTTGGTAGCAGCCTATATAATGTGTCAGTGATGTTGGTAGCAGCCTATATAATGTGTCAGTGAGGTTGGTAGCAGCCTATATAATGTGTCAGTGATGTTGGTAGCAGCCTATATAATGTGTTAGTGATGTTGGTAGCAGCCTATATAATGTGTCAGGGAGGTTGGTAGCAGCCTATATAATGTGTCAGTGAGGTTGGTAGCAGCCTATATAATGTGTCAGTGATGTTGGTAGCAGCCTATATAATGTGTCAGTGATGTTGGTAGCAGCCTATATAATGTGTCAGTGAGGTTGGTAGCAGCCTATATAATGTGTCAGTGATGTTGGTAGCAGCCTATATAATGTGTCAGTGAGGTTGGTAGCAGCCTATATAATGTGTCAGTGAGGTTGGTAGCAGCCTATATAATGTGTCAGTGATGTTGGTAGCAGCCTATATAATGTGTCAGTGAGGTTGGTAGCAGCCTATATAATGTGTCAGTGAGGTTGGTAGCAGCCTATATAATGTGTCAGTGATGTTGGTAGCAGCCTATATAATGTGTCAGTGATGTTGGTAGCAGCCTATATAATGTGTCAGTGAGGTTGGTAGCAGCCTATATAATGTGTCAGTGATGTTGGTAGCAGCCTATATAATGTGTCAGTGATGTTGGTAGCAGCCTATATAATGTGTCAGTGAGGTTGGTAGCAGTCTATATAATGTGTCAGTGATGTTGTTAGTAATGTTGGTAGCAGCCTATATAATGTGTCAGTGAGGTTGGTAGCAGCCTATATGTGTCAGTGATGTTGGTAGCAGCCTATATAATGTGTCAGTGAGGTTGGTAGCAGCCTATATAATGTGTCAGTGAGGTTGGTAGCAGCCTATATAATGTGTCAGTGATGTTGGTAGCAGCCTATATAATGTGTTAGTGATGTTGGTAGCAGCCTATATAATGTGTCAGTGAGGTTGGTAGCAGCCTATATAATGTGTCAGTGAGGTTGGTAGCAGCCTATATAATGTGTCAGTGATGTTGGTAGCAGCCTATATAATGTGTCAGTGAGGTTGGTAGCAGCCTATATAATGTGTCAGGGAGGTTGGTAGCAGCCTATATAATGTGTCAGTGATGTTGGTAGCAGCCTATATAATATGTCAGTGATGTTGGTAGCAGCCTATATAATGTGTCAGTGAGGTTGGTAGCAGCCTATATAATGTGTCAGTGATGTTGGTAGCAGCCTATATAATGTGTTAGTGATGTTGGTAGCAGCCTATATAATGTGTCAGTGAGGTTGGTAGCAGCCTATATAATGTGTCAGTGAGGTTGGTAGCAGCCTATATAATGTGTCAGTGAGGTTGGTAGCAGCCTATATAATGTGTCAGTGAGGTTGGTAGCAGCCTATATAATGTGTTAGTGATGTTGGTAGCAGCCTATATAATGTGTCAGTGAGGTTGGTAGCAGCCTATATAATGTGTCAGTGAGGTTGGTAGCAGCCTGTATAATGTGTCAGTGATGTTGGTAGCAGCCTATATAATGTGTCAGTGATGTTGGTAGCAGCCTATATAATGTGTCAGTGAGGTTGGTAGCAGCCTATATAATGTGTCAGTGATGTTGGTAGCAGCCTATATAATATGTTAGTGATGTTGGTAGCAGCCTATATAATGTGTCAGGGAGGTTGGTAGCAGCCTATATAATGTGTCAGTGAGGTTGGTAGCAGCCTATATAATGTGTCAGTGATGTTGGTAGCAGCCTATATAATGTGTCAGTGATGTTGGTAGCAGCCTATATAATGTGTCAGTGAGGTTGGTAGCAGCCTATATAATGTGTCAGTGATGTTGGTAGCAGCCTATATAATGTGTTAGTGATGTTGGTAGCAGCCTATATAATGTGTCAGTGAGGTTGGTAGCAGCCTATATAATGTGTTAGTGATGTTGGTAGCAGCCTATATAATGTGTCAGTGAGGTTGGTAGCAGCCTATATAATGTGTCAGTGAGGTTGGTAGCAGCCTGTATAATGTGTCAGTGATGTTGGTAGCAGCCTATATAATGTGTCAGTGATGTTGGTAGCAGCCTATATAATGTGTCAGTGAGGTTGGTAGCAGCCTATATAATGTGTCAGTGATGTTGGTAGCAGCCTATATAATGTGTTAGTGATGTTGGTAGCAGCCTATATAATGTGTCAGGGAGGTTGGTAGCAGCCTATATAATGTGTCAGTGAGGTTGGTAGCAGCCTATATAATGTGTCATTGATGTTGGTAGCAGCCTATATAATGTGTCAGTGATGTTGGTAGCAGCCTATATAATGTGTCAGTGAGGTTGGTAGCAGCCTATATAATGTGTCAGTGATGTTGGTAGCAGCCTATATAATGTGTCAGTGAGGTTGGTAGCAGCCTATATAATGTGTTAGTGATGTTGGTAGCAGCCTATATAATGTGTCAGTGAGGTTGGTAGCAGCCTATATAATGTGTCAGTGAGGTTGGTAGCAGCCTGTATAATGTGTCAGTGATGTTGGTAGCAGCCTATATAATGTGTCAGTGATGTTGGTAGCAGCCTATATAATGTGTCAGTGAGGTTGGTAGCAGCCTATATAATGTGTCAGTGAGGTTGGTAGCAGCCTATATAATGTGTCAGTGAGGTTGGTAGCAGCCTATATAATGTGTCAGTGATGTTGGTAGCAGCCTATATAATGTGTTAGTGATGTTGGTAGCAGCCTATATAATGTGTCAGTGAGGTTGGTAGCAGCCTATATAATGTGTCAGTGAGGTTGGTAGCAGCCTGTATAATGTGTCAGTGATGTTGGTAGCAGCCTATATAATGTGTCAGTGATGTTGGTAGCAGCCTATATAATGTGTCAGTGATGTTGGTAGCAGCCTATATAATGTGTCAGTGAGGTTGGTAGCAGCCTATATAATGTGTCAGTGAGGTTGGTAGCAGCCTATATAATGTGTCAGTGATGTTGGTAGCAGCCTATATAATGTGTTAGTGATGTTGGTAGCAGCCTATATAATGTGTCAGTGAGGTTGGTAGCAGCCTATATAATGTGTCAGTGAGGTTGGTAGCAGCCTATATAATGTGTCAGTGATGTTGGTAGCAGCCTATATAATGTGTCAGTGAGGTTGGTAGCAGCCTATATAATGTGTCAGGGAGGTTGGTAGCAGCCTATATAATGTGTCAGTGATGTTGGTAGCAGCCTATATAATATGTCAGTGATGTTGGTAGCAGCTTATATAATGTGTCAGTGAGGTTGGTAGCAGCCTATATAATGTGTCAGTGATGTTGGTAGCAACCTATATAATGTGTTAGTGATGTTGGTAGCAGCCTATATAATGTGTCAGTGAGGTTGGTAGCAGCCTATATAATGTGTCAGTGAGGTTGGTAGCAGCCTATATAATGTGTCAGTGAGGTTGGTAGCAGCCTATATAATGTGTCAGTGAGGTTGGTAGCAGCCTATATAATGTGTTAGTGATGTTGGTAGCAGCCTATATAATGTGTCAGTGAGGTTGGTAGCAGCCTATATAATGTGTCAGTGAGGTTGGTAGCAGCCTGTATAATGTGTCAGTGACGTTGGTAGCAGCCTATATAATGTGTCAGTGATGTTGGTAGCAGCCTATATAATGTGTCAGTGAGGTTGGTAGCAGCCTATATAATGTGTCAGTGATGTTGGTAGCAGCCTATATAATATGTTAGTGATGTTGGTAGCAGCCTATATAATGTGTCAGGGAGGTTGGTAGCAGCCTATATAATGTGTCAGTGAGGTTGGTAGCAGCCTATATAATGTGTCAGTGATGTTGGTAGCAGCCTATATAATGTGTCAGTGATGTTGGTAGCAGCCTATATAATGTGTCAGTGAGGTTGGTAGCAGCCTATATAATGTGTCAGTGATGTTGGTAGCAGCCTATATAATGTGTTAGTGATGTTGGTAGCAGCCTATATAATGTGTCAGTGAGGTTGGTAGCAGCCTATATAATGTGTTAGTGATGTTGGTAGCAGCCTATATAATGTGTCAGTGAGGTTGGTAGCAGCCTATATAATGTGTCAGTGAGGTTGGTAGCAGCCTGTATAATGTGTCAGTGATGTTGGTAGCAGCCTATATAATGTGTCAGTGATGTTGGTAGCAGCCTATATAATGTGTCAGTGAGGTTGGTAGCAGCCTATATAATGTGTCAGTGATGTTGGTAGCAGCCTATATAATGTGTTAGTGATGTTGGTAGCAGCCTATATAATGTGTCAGGGAGGTTGGTAGCAGCCTATATAATGTGTCAGTGAGGTTGGTAGCAGCCTATATAATGTGTCAGTGATGTTGGTAGCAGCCTATATAATGTGTCAGTGATGTTGGTAGCAGCCTATATAATGTGTCAGTGAGGTTGGTAGCAGCCTATATAATGTGTCAGTGATGTTGGTAGCAGCCTATATAATGTGTCAGTGAGGTTGGTAGCAGCCTATATAATGTGTCAGTGAGGTTGGTAGCAGCCTATATAATGTGTCAGTGATGTTGGTAGCAGCCTATATAATGTGTCAGTGAGGTTGGTAGCAGCCTATATAATGTGTCAGTGAGGTTGGTAGCAGCCTATATAATGTGTCAGTGATGTTGGTAGCAGCCTATATAATGTGTCAGTGATGTTGGTAGCAGCCTATATAATGTGTCAGTGAGGTTGGTAGCAGCCTATATAATGTGTCAGTGATGTTGGTAGCAGCCTATATAATGTGTCAGTGATGTTGGTAGCAGCCTATATAATGTGTCAGTGAGGTTGGTAGCAGTCTATATAATGTGTCAGTGATGTTGTTAGTAATGTTGGTAGCAGCCTATATAATGTGTCAGTGAGGTTGGTAGCAGCCTATATGTGTCAGTGATGTTGGTAGCAGCCTATATAATGTGTCAGTGAGGTTGGTAGCAGCCTATATAATGTGTCAGTGAGGTTGGTAGCAGCCTATATAATGTGTCAGTGATGTTGGTAGCAGCCTATATAATGTGTTAGTGATGTTGGTAGCAGCCTATATAATGTGTCAGTGAGGTTGGTAGCAGCCTATATAATGTGTCAGTGAGGTTGGTAGCAGCCTATATAATGTGTCAGTGATGTTGGTAGCAGCCTATATAATGTGTCAGTGAGGTTGGTAGCAGCCTATATAATGTGTCAGGGAGGTTGGTAGCAGCCTATATAATGTGTCAGTGATGTTGGTAGCAGCCTATATAATATGTCAGTGATGTTGGTAGCAGCCTATATAATGTGTCAGTGAGGTTGGTAGCAGCCTATATAATGTGTCAGTGATGTTGGTAGCAGCCTATATAATGTGTTAGTGATGTTGGTAGCAGCCTATATAATGTGTCAGTGAGGTTGGTAGCAGCCTATATAATGTGTCAGTGAGGTTGGTAGCAGCCTATATAATGTGTCAGTGAGGTTGGTAGCAGCCTATATAATGTGTCAGTGAGGTTGGTAGCAGCCTATATAATGTGTTAGTGATGTTGGAAGCAGCCTATATAATGTGTCAGTGAGGTTGGTAGCAGCCTATATAATGTGTCAGTGAGGTTGGTAGCAGCCTGTATAATGTGTCAGTGATGTTGGTAGCAGCCTATATAATGTGTCAGTGATGTTGGTAGCAGCCTATATAATGTGTCAGTGAGGTTGGTAGCAGCCTATATAATGTGTCAGTGATGTTGGTAGCAGCCTATATAATATGTTAGTGATGTTGGTAGCAGCCTATATAATGTGTCAGGGAGGTTGGTAGCAGCCTATATAATGTGTCAGTGAGGTTGGTAGCAGCCTATATAATGTGTCAGTGATGTTGGTAGCAGCCTATATAATGTGTCAGTGATGTTGGTAGCAGCCTATATAATGTGTCAGTGAGGTTGGTAGCAGCCTATATAATGTGTCAGTGATGTTGGTAGCAGCCTATATAATGTGTTAGTGATGTTGGTAGCAGCCTATATAATGTGTCAGTGAGGTTGGTAGCAGCCTATATAATGTGTTAGTGATGTTGGTAGCAGCCTATATAATGTGTCAGTGAGGTTGGTAGCAGCCTATATAATGTGTCAGTGAGGTTGGTAGCAGCCTGTATAATGTGTCAGTGATGTTGGTAGCAGCCTATATAATGTGTCAGTGATGTTGGTAGCAGCCTATATAATGTGTCAGTGAGGTTGGTAGCAGCCTATATAATGTGTCAGTGATGTTGGTAGCAGCCTATATAATGTGTTAGTGATGTTGGTAGCAGCCTATATAATGTGTCAGGGAGGTTGGTAGCAGCCTATATAATGTGTCAGTGAGGTTGGTAGCAGCCTATATAATGTGTCAGTGATGTTGGTAGCAGCCTATATAATGTGTCAGTGATGTTGGTAGCAGCCTATATAATGTGTCAGTGAGGTTGGTAGCAGCCTATATAATGTGTCAGTGATGTTGGTAGCAGCCTATATAATGTGTCAGTGAGGTTGGTAGCAGCCTATATAATGTGTCAGTGATGTTGGTAGCAGCCTATATAATGTGTCAGTGAGGTTGGTAGCAGCCTATATAATGTGTCAGTGAGGTTGGTAGCAGCCTATATAATGTGTCAGTGAGGTTGGTAGCAGCCTATATAATGTGTCAGTGAGGTTGGTAGCAGCCTATATAATGTGTCAGTGATGTTGGTAGCAGCCTATATAATGTGTTAGTGATGTTGGTAGCAGCCTATATAATGTGTCAGTGAGGTTGGTAGCAGCCTATATAATGTGTTAGTGAGGTTGGTAGCAGCCTGTATAATGTGTCAGTGATGTTGGTAGCAGCCTATATAATGTGTCAGTGATGTTGGTAGCAGCCTATATAATGTGTCAGTGAGGTTGGTAGCAGCCTATATAATGTGTCAGTGATGTTGGTAGCAGCCTATATAATGTGTTAGTGATGTTGGTAGCAGCCTATATAATGTGTCAGGGAGGTTGGTAGCAGCCTATATAATGTGTCAGTGAGGTTGGTAGCAGCCTATATAATGTGTCAGTGATGTTGGTAGCAGCCTATATAATGTGTCAGTGATGTTGGTAGCAGCCTATATAATGTGTCAGTGAGGTTGGTAGCAGCCTATATAATGTGTCAGTGATGTTGGTAGCAGCCTATATAATGTGTTAGTGATGTTGGTAGCAGCCTATATAATGTGTCAGTGAGGTTGGTAGCAGCCTATATAATGTGTTAGTGATGTTGGTAGCAGCCTATATAATGTGTCAGTGAGGTTGGTAGCAGCCTATATAATGTGTCAGTGAGGTTGGTAGCAGCCTGTATAATGTGTCAGTGATGTTGGTAGCAGCCTATATAATGTGTCAGTGATGTTGGTAGCAGCCTATATAATGTGTCAGTGAGGTTGGTAGCAGCCTATATAATGTGTCAGTGATGTTGGTAGCAGCCTATATAATGTGTTAGTGATGTTGGTAGCAGCCTATATAATGTGTCAGGGAGGTTGGTAGCAGCCTATATAATGTGTCAGTGAGGTTGGTAGCAGCCTATATAATGTGTCAGTGATGTTGGTAGCAGCCTATATAATGTGTCAGTGATGTTGGTAGCAGCCTATATAATGTGTCAGTGAGGTTGGTAGCAGCCTATATAATGTGTCAGTGATGTTGGTAGCAGTCTATATAATGTGTCAGTGAGGTTGGTAGCAGCCTATATAATGTGTTAGTGATGTTGGTAGCAGCCTATATAATGTGTCAGTGAGGTTGGTAGCAGCCTATATAATGTGTCAGTGAGGTTGGTAGCAGCCTGTATAATGTGTCAGTGATGTTGGTAGCAGCCTATATAATGTGTCAGTGATGTTGGTAGCAGCCTATATAATGTGTCAGTGAGGTTGGTAGCAGCCTATATAATGTGTCAGTGATGTTGGTAGCAGCCTATATAATGTGTTAGTGATGTTGGTAGCAGCCTATATAATGTGTCTGTGAGGTTGGTAGCAGCCTGTATAATGTGTCAGTGATGTTGGTAGCAGCCTATATAATGTGTCAGTGATGTTGGTAGCAGCCTATATAATGTGTCAGTGAGGTTGGTAGCAGCCTATATAATGTGTCAGTGATGTTGGTAGCAGCCTATATAATGTGTTAGTGATGTTGGTAGCAGCCTATATAATGTGTCAGGGAGGTTAGTAGCAGCCTATATAATGTGTCAGTGAGGTTGGTAGCCGCCTATATAATGTGTCAGTGATGTTGGTAGCAGCCTATATAATGTGTCAGTGATGTTGGTAGCAGCCTATATAATGTGTCAGTGAGGTTGGTAGCAGCCTATATAATGTGTCAGTGATGTTGGTAGCAGCCTATATAATGTGTCAGTGAGGTTGGTAGCAGCCTATATAATGTGTTAGTGATGTTGGTAGCAGCCTATATAATGTGTCAGTGAGGTTGGTAGCAGCCTATATAATGTGTCAGTGAGGTTGGTAGCAGCCTGTATAATGTGTCAGTGATGTTGGTAGCAGCCTATATAATGTGTCAGTGATGTTGGTAGCAGCCTATATAATGTGTCAGTGAGGTTGGTAGCAGCCTATATAATGTGTCAGTGATGTTGGTAGCAGCCTATATAATGTGTCAGTGATGTTGGTAGCAGCCTATATAATGTGTCAGTGAGGTTGGTAGCAGCCTATATAATGTGTCAGTGATGTTGGTAGCAGCCTATATAATGTGTCAGTGAGGTTGGTAGCAGCCTATATAATGTGTTAGTGATGTTGGTAGCAGCCTATATAATGTGTCAGTGAGGTTGGTAGCAGCCTATATAATGTGTCAGTGAGGTTGGTAGCAGCCTGTATAATGTGTCAGTGATGTTGGTAGCAGCCTATATAATGTGTCAGTGATGTTGGTAGCAGCCTATATAATGTGTCAGTGAGGTTGGTAGCAGCCTATATAATGTGTCAGTGATGTTGGTAGCAGCCTATATAATGTGTCAGGGAGGTTGGTAGCAGCCTATATAATGTGTCAGGGAGGTTGGTAGCAGCCTATATAATGTGTCAGTGAGGTTGGTAGCAGCCTATATAATGTGTCAGTGATGTTGGTAGCAGCCTATATAATGTGTCAGTGATGTTGGTAGCAGCCTATATAATGTGTCAGTGAGGTTGGTAGCAGCCTATATAATGTGTCAGTGATGTTGGTAGCAGCCTATATAATTTGTCAGTGAGGTTGGTAGCAGCCTATATAATGTGTTAGTGATGTTGGTAGCAGCCTATATAATGTGTCAGTGAGGTTGGTAGCAGCCTATATAATGTGTCAGTGAGGTTGGTAGCAGCCTGTATAATGTGTCAGTGATGTTGGTAGCAGCCTATATAATGTGTCAGTGATGTTGGTAGCAGCCTATATAATGTGTCAGTGAGGTTGGTAGCAGCCTATATAATGTGTCAGTGATGTTGGTAGCAGCCTATATAATGTGTTAGTGATGTTGGTAGCAGCCTATATAATGTGTCAGGGAGGTTGGTAGCAGCCTATATAATGTGTCAGTGAGGTTGGTAGCAGCCTATATAATGTGTCAGTGATGTTGGTAGCAGCCTATATAATGTGTCAGTGATGTTGGTAGCAGCCTATATAATGTGTCAGTGAGGTTGGTAGCAGCCTATATAATGTGTCAGTGATGTTGGTAGCAGCCTATATAATGTGTTAGTGATGTTGGTAGCAGCCTATATAATGTGTCAGTGAGGTTGGTAGCAGCCTATATAATGTGTCAGTGAGGTTGGTAGCAGCCTATATAATGTGTCAGTGAGGTTGGTAGCAGCCTATATAATGTGTCAGTGAGGTTGGTAGCAGCCTATATAATGTGTCAGTGAGGTTGGTAGCAGCCAATATAATGTGTCAGTGATGTTGGTAGCAGCCTATATAATGTGCCAGTGAGGTTGGTAGCAGCCTATATAATGTGTCAGTGAGGTTGGTAGCAGCCTATATAATGTGTCAGTGATGTTGGTAGCAGCCTATATAATGTGTTAGTGATGTTGGTAGCAGCCTATATAATGTGTCAGTGAGGTTGGTAGCAGCCTATATAATGTGTCAGTGATGTTGGTAGCAGCCTATATAATGTGTCAGTGAGGTTGGTAGCAGCCTATATAATGTGTCAGGGAGGTTGGTAGCAGCCTATATAATGTGTCAGTGAGGTTGGTAGCAGCCTATATAATGTGTCAGTGATGTTGGTAGCAGCCTATATAATGTGTCAGTGATGTTGGTAGCAGCCTATATAATGTGTCAGTGATGTTGGTAGCAGCCTATATAATGTGTCAGTGATGTTGGTAGCAGCCTATATAATGTGTTAGTGATGTTGGTAGCAGCCTATATAATGTGTCAGTGAGGTTGGTAGCAGCCTATATAATGTGTCAGTGAGGTTGGTAGCAGCCTATATAATGTGTCAGTGAGGTTGGTAGCAGCCTATATAATGTGTCAGTGAGGTTGGTAGCAGCCTATATAATGTGTCAGTGAGGTTGGTAGCAGCCTGTTTCATGTGTCAGTGATGTTGGTAGCAGCCTATATAATGTGTCAGTGATGTTGGTAGCAGCCTATATAATGTGTCAGTGAGGTTGGTAGCAGCCTATATAATGTGTCAGTGATGTTGGTAGCAGCCTATATAATGTGTCAGTGATGTTGGTAGCAGCCTATATAATGTGTCAGTGATGTTGGTAGCAGCCTATATAATGTGTCAGTGAGGTTGGTAGCAGCCTATATAATGTGTCAGTGAGGTTGGTAGCAGCCTATATAATGTGTCAGTGATGTTGGTAGCAGCCTATATAATGTGTCAGTGATGTTGGTAGCAGCCTATATAATGTGTCAGTGAGGTTGGTAGCAGCCTATATAATGTGTCAGTGATGTTGGTAGCAGCCTATATAATGTGTTAGTGATGTTGGTAGCAGCCTATATAATGTGTCAGTGAGGTTGGTAGCAGCCTATATAATGTGTCAGTGAGGTTGGTAGCAGCCTATATAATGTGTCAGTGAGGTTGGTAGCAGCCTATATAATGTGTCAGTGAGGTTGGTAGCAGCCTATATAATGTGTCAGTGAGGTTGGTAGCAGCCAATATAATGTGTCAGTGAGGTTGGTAGCAGCCAATATAATGTGTCAGTGAGGTTGGTAGCAGCCTATATCATGTGTCAGTGATGTTGGTAGCAGCCTATATAATGTGTCAGTGATGTTCGTAGCAGCCTATATAATGTGCCAGTGAGGTTGGTAGCAGCCTATATAATGTGTCAGTGAGGTTGGTAGCAGCCTATATAATGTGTCAGTGATGTTGGTAGCAGCCTATATAATGTGTTAGAGATGTTGGTAGCAGCCTATATAATGTGTCAGTGATGTTGGTAGCAGCCTATATAATGTGTCAGTGAGGTTGGTAGCAGCCTATATAATGTGTCAGGGAGGTTGGTAGCAGCCTATATAATGTGTCAGTGAGGTTGGTAGCAGCCTATATAATGTGTCAGTGATGTTGGTAGCAGCCTATATAATGTGTCAGTGATGTTGGTAGCAGCCTATATAATGTGTCAGTGAGGTTGGTAGCAGCCTATATAATGTGTCAGTGATGTTGGTAGCAGCCTATATAATGTGTTAGTGATGTTGGTAGCAGCCTATATAATGTGTCAGTGAGGTTGGTAGCAGCCTATATAATGTGTCAGTGAGGTTGGTAGCAGCCTATATAATGTGTCAGTGAGGTTGGTAGCAGCCTATATAATGTGTCAGTGAGGTTGGTAGCAGCCTATATAATGTGTTAGTGATGTTGGTAGCAGCCTATATAATGTGTCAGTGAGGTTGGTAGCAGCCTATATAATGTGTCAGTGAGGTTGGTAGCAGCCTGTATAATGTGTCAGTGATGTTGGTAGCAGCCTATATAATGTGTCAGTGATGTTGGTAGCGGCCTATATAATGTGTCAGTGAGGTTGGTAGCAGCCTATATAATGTGTCAGTGATGTTGGTAGCAGCCTATATAATGTGTTAGTGATGTTGGTAGCAGCCTATATAATGTGTCAGGGAGGTTGGTAGCGGCCTATATAATGTGTCAGTGAGGTTGGTAGCAGCCTATATAATGTGTCAGTGATGTTGGTAGCAGCCTATATAATGTGTCAGTGATGTTGGTAGCAGCCTATATAATGTGTCAGTGAGGTTGGTAGCAGCCTATATAATGTGTCAGTGATGTTGGTAGCAGCCTATATAATGTGTTAGTGATGTTGGTAGCAGCCTATATAATGTGTCAGTGAGGTTGGTAGCAGCCTATATAATGTGTCAGTGATGTTGGTAGCAGCCTATATAATGTGTTAGTGATGTTGGTAGCAGCCTATATAATGTGTCAGTGAGGTTGGTAGCAGCCTATATCATGTGTCAGTGAGGTTGGTAGCAGCCTATATAATGTGTCAGTGATGTTGGTAGCAGCCTATATAATGTGTCAGTGAGGTTGGTAGCAGCCTATATAATGTGTCAGTGAGGTTGGTAGCAGCCTATATAATGTGTCAGTGAGGTTGGTAGCAGCCTATATCATGTGTCAGTGAGGTTGGTAGCAGCCTATATAATGTGTCAGTGATGTTGGTAGCAGCCTATATAATGTGTCAGTGAGGTTGGTAGCAGCCTATATAATGTGTCAGGGAGGTTGGTAGCAGCCTATATAATGTGTCAGTGAGGTTGGTAGCAGCCTATATAATGTGTCAGTGATGTTGGTAGCAGCCTATATAATGTGTCAGTGATGTTGGTAGCAGCCTATATAATGTGTCAGTGAGGTTGGTAGCAGCCTATATAATGTGTTAGTGATGTTGGTAGCAGCCTATATAATGTGTCAGTGAGGTTGGTAGCAGCCTATATAATGTGTTAGTGATGTTGGTAGCAGCCTATATAATGTGTCAGTGAGGTTGGTAGCAGCCTATATAATGTGTCAGTGATGTTGGTAGCAGCCTATATAATGTGTCAGTGAGGTTGGTAGCAGCCTATATAATGTGTCAGTGATGTTGGTAGCAGCCTATATAATGTGTCAGTGATGTTGGTAGCAGCCTATATAATGTGTCAGGGAGGTTGGTAGCAGCCTATATAATGTGTCAGTGAGGTTGGTAGCAGCCTATATAATGTGTCAGTGAGGTTGGTAGCAGCCTATATAATGTGTCAGTGAGGTTGGTAGCAGCCTATATAATGTGTCAGTGAGGTTGGTAGCAGCCTATATAATGTGTCAGTGAGGTTGGTAGCAGCCAATATAATGTGTCAGTGATGTTGGTAGCAGCCTATATAATGTGCCAGTGAGGTTGGTAGCAGCCTATATAATGTGTCAGTGAGGTTGGTAGCAGCCTATATAATGTGTCAGTGATGTTGGTAGCAGCCTATATAATGTGTTAGTGATGTTGGTAGCAGCCTATATAATGTGTCAGTGAGGTTGGTAGCAGCCTATATAATGTGTCAGTGATGTTGGTAGCAGCCTATATAATGTGTCAGTGAGGTTGGTAGCAGCCTATATAATGTGTCAGGGAGGTTGGTAGCAGCCTATATAATGTGTCAGTGAGGTTGGTAGCAGCCTATATAATGTGTCAGTGATGTTGGTAGCAGCCTATATAATGTGTCAGTGATGTTGGTAGCAGCCTATATAATGTGTCAGTGAGGTTGGTAGCAGCCTATATCATGTGTCAGTGAGGTTGGTAGCAGCCTATATAATGTGTCAGTGATGTTGGTAGCAGCCTATATAATGTGTCAGTGAGGTTGGTAGCAGCCTATATAATGTGTCAGGGAGGTTGGTAGCAGCCTATATAATGTGTCAGTGAGGTTGGTAGCAGCCTATATAATGTGTCAGTGATGTTGGTAGCAGCCTATATAATGTGTCAGTGATGTTGGTAGCAGCCTATATAATGTGTCAGTGAGGTTGGTAGCAGCCTATATAATGTGTCAGTGATGTTGGTAGCAGCCTATATAATGTGTTAGTGATGTTGGTAGCAGCCTATATAATGTGTCAGTGAGGTTGGTAGCAGCCTATATAATGTGTCAGTGAGGTTGGTAGCAGCCTATATAATGTGTCAGTGAGGTTGGTAGCAGCCTATATAATGTGTCAGTGAGGTTGGTAGCAGCCTATATAATGTGTTAGTGATGTTGGTAGCAGCCTATATAATGTGTCAGTGAGGTTGGTAGCAGCCTATATAATGTGTCAGTGATGTTGGTAGCAGCCTATATAATGTGTCAGTGAGGTTGGTAGCAGCCTATATAATGTGTCAGTGATGTTGGTAGCAGCCTATATAATGTGTCAGTGATGTTGGTAGCAGCCTATATAATGTGTCAGGGAGGTTGGTAGCAGCCTATATAATGTGTCAGTGAGGTTGGTAGCAGCCTATATAATGTGTCAGTGAGGTTGGTAGCAGCCTATATAATGTGTCAGTGAGGTTGGTAGCAGCCTATATAATGTGTCAGTGAGGTTGGTAGCAGCCTATATAATGTGTCAGTGATGTTGGTAGCAGCCTATATAATGTGTCAGTGAGGTTGGTAGCAGCCTATATAATGTGTCAGGGAGGTTGGTAGCAGCCTATATAATGTGTCAGTGAGGTTGGTAGCAGCCTATATAATGTGTCAGTGATGTTGGTAGCAGCCTATATAATGTGTCAGTGATGTTGGTAGCAGCCTATATAATGTGTCAGTGAGGTTGGTAGCAGCCTATATAATGTGTCAGTGATGTTGGTAGCAGCCTATATAATGTGTTAGTGATGTTGGTAGCAGCCTATATAATGTGTCAGTGAGGTTGGTAGCAGCCTATATAATGTGTCAGTGAGGTTGGTAGCAGCCTATATAATGTGTCAGTGAGGTTGGTAGCAGCCTATATAATGTGTCAGTGAGGTTGGTAGCAGCCTATATAATGTGTTAGTGATGTTGGTAGCAGCCTATATAATGTGTCAGTGAGGTTGGTAGCAGCCTATATAATGTGTCAGTGAGGTTGGTAGCAGCCTGTATAATGTGTCAGTGATGTTGGTAGCAGCCTATATAATGTGTCAGTGATGTTGGTAGCGGCCTATATAATGTGTCAGTGATGTTGGTAGCAGCCTATATAATGTGTTAGTGATGTTGGTAGCAGCCTATATAATGTGTCAGTGAGGTTGGTAGCAGCCTATATAATGTGTCAGTGATGTTGGTAGCAGCCTATATAATGTGTTAGTGATGTTGGTAGCAGCCTATATAATGTGTCAGTGAGGTTGGTAGCAGCCTATATCATGTGTCAGTGAGGTTGGTAGCAGCCTATATAATGTGTCAGTGATGTTGGTAGCAGCCTATATAATGTGTCAGTGAGGTTGGTAGCAGCCTATATAATGTGTCAGTGAGGTTGGTAGCAGCCTATATAATGTGTCAGTGAGGTTGGTAGCAGCCTATATCATGTGTCAGTGAGGTTGGTAGCAGCCTATATAATGTGTCAGTGATGTTGGTAGCAGCCTATATAATGTGTCAGTGAGGTTGGTAGCAGCCTATATAATGTGTCAGGGAGGTTGGTAGCAGCCTATATAATGTGTCAGTGAGGTTGGTAGCAGCCTATATAATGTGTCAGTGATGTTGGTAGCAGCCTATATAATGTGTCAGTGATGTTGGTAGCAGCCTATATAATGTGTCAGTGAGGTTGGTAGCAGCCTATATAATGTGTCAGTGATGTTGGTAGCAGCCTATATAATGTGTTAGTGATGTTGGTAGCAGCCTATATAATGTGTCAGTGAGGTTGGTAGCAGCCTATATAATGTGTCAGTGAGGTTGGTAGCAGCCTATATAATGTGTCAGTGAGGTTGGTAGCAGCCTATATAATGTGTCAGTGAGGTTGGTAGCAGCCTATATAATGTGTTAGTGATGTTGGTAGCAGCCTATATAATGTGTCAGTGAGGTTGGTAGCAGCCTATATAATGTGTCAGTGATGTTGGTAGCAGCCTATATAATGTGTCAGTGAGGTTGGTAGCAGCCTATATAATGTGTCAGTGATGTTGGTAGCAGCCTATATAATGTGTCAGTGATGTTGGTAGCAGCCTATATAATGTGTCAGGGAGGTTGGTAGCAGCCTATATAATGTGTCAGTGAGGTTGGTAGCAGCCTATATAATGTGTCAGTGAGGTTGGTAGCAGCCTATATAATGTGTCAGTGAGGTTGGTAGCAGCCTATATAATGTATCAGTGAGGTTGGTAGCAGCCTATATAATGTGTCAGTGAGGTTGGTAGCAGCCAATATAATGTGTCAGTGATGTTGGTAGCAGCCTATATAATGTGCCAGTGAGGTTGGTAGCAGCCTATATAATGTGTCAGTGAGGTTGGTAGCAGCCTATATAATGTGTCAGTGATGTTGGTAGCAGCCTATATAATGTGTTAGTGATGTTGGTAGCAGCCTATATAATGTGTCAGTGATGTTGGTAGCAGCCTATATAATGTGTCAGTGAGGTTGGTAGCAGCCTATATAATGTGTCAGGGAGGTTGGTAGCAGCCTATATAATGTGTCAGTGAGGTTGGTAGCAGCCTATATAATGTGTCAGTGATGTTGGTAGCAGCCTATATAATGTGTCAGTGATGTTGGTAGCAGCCTATATAATGTGTCAGTGAGGTTGGTAGCAGCCTATATCATGTGTCAGTGAGGTTGGTAGCAGCCTATATAATGTGTCAGTGATGTTGGTAGCAGCCTATATAATGTGTCAGTGAGGTTGGTAGCAGCCTATATAATGTGTCAGGGAGGTTGGTAGCAGCCTATATAATGTGTCAGTGAGGTTGGTAGCAGCCTATATAATGTGTCAGTGATGTTGGTAGCAGCCTATATAATGTGTCAGTGATGTTGGTAGCAGCCTATATAATGTGTCAGTGAGGTTGGTAGCAGCCTATATAATGTGTCAGTGATGTTGGTAGCAGCCTATATAATGTGTTAGTGATGTTGGTAGCAGCCTATATAATGTGTCAGTGAGGTTGGTAGCAGCCTATATAATGTGTCAGTGAGGTTGGTAGCAGCCTATATAATGTGTCAGTGAGGTTGGTAGCAGCCTATATAATGTGTCAGTGAGGTTGGTAGCAGCCTATATAATGTGTTAGTGATGTTGGTAGCAGCCTATATAATGTGTCAGTGAGGTTGGTAGCAGCCTATATAATGTGTCAGTGATGTTGGTAGCAGCCTATATAATGTGTCAGTGAGGTTGGTAGCAGCCTATATAATGTGTCAGTGATGTTGGTAGCAGCCTATATAATGTGTCAGTGATGTTGGTAGCAGCCTATATAATGTGTCAGGGAGGTTGGTAGCAGCCTATATAATGTGTCAGTGAGGTTGGTAGCAGCCTATATAATGTGTCAGTGAGGTTGGTAGCAGCCTATATAATGTGTCAGTGAGGTTGGTAGCAGCCTATATAATGTGTCAGTGAGGTTGGTAGCAGCCTATATAATGTGTCAGTGAGGTTGGTAGCAGCCAATATAATGTGTCAGTGATGTTGGTAGCAGCCTATATAATGTGCCAGTGAGGTTGGTAGCAGCCTATATAATGTGTCAGTGAGGTTGGTAGCAGCCTATATAATGTGTCAGTGATGTTGGTAGCAGCCTATATAATGTGTTAGTGATGTTGGTAGCAGCCTATATAATGTGTCAGTGAGGTTGGTAGCAGCCTATATAATGTGTCAGTGATGTTGGTAGCAGCCTATATAATGTGTCAGTGAGGTTGGTAGCAGCCTATATAATGTGTCAGGGAGGTTGGTAGCAGCCTATATAATGTGTCAGTGAGGTTGGTAGCAGCCTATATAATGTGTCAGTGATGTTGGTAGCAGCCTATATAATGTGTCAGTGATGTTGGTAGCAGCCTATATAATGTGTCAGTGATGTTGGTAGCAGCCTATATAATGTGTCAGTGATGTTGGTAGCAGCCTATATAATGTGTTAGTGATGTTGGTAGCAGCCTATATAATGTGTCAGTGAGGTTGGTAGCAGCCTATATAATGTGTCAGTGAGGTTGGTAGCAGCCTATATAATGTGTCAGTGAGGTTGGTAGCAGCCTATATAATGTGTTAGTGATGTTGGTAGCAGCCTATATAATGTGTCAGTGAGGTTGGTAGCAGCCTATATAATGTGTCAGTGAGGTTGGTAGCAGCCTGTTTAATGTGTCAGTGATGTTGGTAGCAGCCTATATAATGTGTCAGTGATGTTGGTAGCAGCCTATATAATGTGTCAGTGAGGTTGGTAGCAGCCTATATAATGTGTCAGTGATGTTGGTAGCAGCCTATATAATGTGTCAGTGATGTTGGTAGCAGCCTATATAATGTGTCAGTGATGTTGGTTGCAGCCTATATAATGTGTCAGTGAGGTTGGTAGCAGCCTATATAATGTGTCAGTGATGTTGGTAGCAGCCTATATAATGTGTCAGTGATGTTGGTAGCAGCCTATATAATGTGTCAGTGATGTTGGTAGCAGCCTATATAATGTGTCAGTGAGGTTGGTAGCAGCCTATATAATGTGTCAGTGATGTTGGTAGCAGCCTATATAATGTGTTAGTGATGTTGGTAGCAGCCTATATAATGTGTCAGTGAGGTTGGTAGCAGCCTATATAATGTGTCAGTGAGGTTGGTAGCAGCCTATATAATGTGTCAGTGAGGTTGGTAGCAGCCTATATAATGTGTCAGTGAGGTTGGTAGCAGCCTATATAATGTGTCAGTGAGGTTGGTAGCAGCCAATATAATGTGTCAGTGAGGTTGGTAGCAGCCAATATAATGTGTCAGTGAGGTTGGTAGCAGCCTATATCATGTGTCAGTGATGTTGGTAGCAGCCTATATAATGTGTCAGTGATGTTCGTAGCAGCCTATATAATGTGCCAGTGAGGTTGGTAGCAGCCTATATAATGTGTCAGTGAGATTGGTAGCAGCCTATATAATGTGTCAGTGATGTTGGTAGCAGCCTATATAATGTGTTAGTGATGTTGGTAGCAGCCTATATAATGTGTCAGTGATGTTGGTAGCAGCCTATATAATGTGTCAGTGAGGTTGGTAGCAGCCTATATAATGTGTCAGGGAGGTTGGTAGCAGCCTATATAATGTGTCAGTGAGGTTGGTAGCAGCCTATATAATGTGTCAGTGATGTTGGTAGCAGCCTATATAATGTGTCAGTGATGTTGGTAGCAGCCTATATAATGTGTCAGTGAGGTTGGTAGCAGCCTATATAATGTGTCAGTGATGTTGGTAGCAGCCTATATAATGTGTTAGTGATGTTGGTAGCAGCCTATATAATGTGTCAGTGAGGTTGGTAGCAGCCTATATAATGTGTCAGTGAGGTTGGTAGCAGCCTATATAATGTGTCAGTGAGGTTGGTAGCAGCCTATATAATGTGTCAGTGAGGTTGGTAGCAGCCTATATAATGTGTTAGTGAGGTTGGTAGCAGCCTATATAATGTGTCAGTGAGGTTGGTAGCAGCCTATATAATGTGTCAGTGAGGTTGGTAGCAGCCTGTATAATGTGTCAGTGATGTTGGTAGCAGCCTATATAATGTGTCAGTGATGTTGGTAGCGGCCTATATAATGTGTCAGTGAGGTTGGTAGCAGCCTATATAATGTGTCAGTGATGTTGGTAGCAGCCTATATAATGTGTTAGTGATGTTGGTAGCAGCCTATATAATGTGTCAGGGAGGTTGGTAGCAGCCTATATAATGTGTCAGTGAGGTTGGTAGCAGCCTATATAATGTGTCAGTGATGTTGGTAGCAGCCTATATAATGTGTCAGTGATGTTGGTAGCAGCCTATATAATGTGTCAGTGAGGTTGGTAGCAGCCTATATAATGTGTCAGTGATGTTGGTAGCAGCCTATATAATGTGTTAGTGATGTTGGTAGCAGCCTATATAATGTGTCAGTGAGGTTGGTAGCAGCCTATATAATGTGTCAGTGATGTTGGTAGCAGCCTATATAATGTGTTAGTGATGTTGGTAGCAGCCTATATAATGTGTCAGTGAGGTTGGTAGCAGCCTATATCATGTGTCAGTGAGGTTGGTAGCAGCCTATATAATGTGTCAGTGATGTTGGTAGCAGCCTATATAATGTGTCAGTGAGGTTGGTAGCAGCCTATATAATGTGTCAGTGAGGTTGGTAGCAGCCTATATAATGTGTCAGTGAGGTTGGTAGCAGCCTATATCATGTGTCAGTGAGGTTGGTAGCAGCCTATATAATGTGTCAGTGATGTTGGTAGCAGCCTATATAATGTGTCAGTGAGGTTGGTAGCAGCCTATATAATGTGTCAGGGAGGTTGGTAGCAGCCTATATAATGTGTCAGTGAGGTTGGTAGCAGCCTATATAATGTGTCAGTGATGTTGGTAGCAGCCTATATAATGTGTCAGTGATGTTGGTAGCAGCCTATATAATGTGTCAGTGAGGTTGGTAGCAGCCTATATAATGTGTCAGTGATGTTGGTAGCAGCCTATATAATGTGTTAGTGATGTTGGTAGCAGCCTATATAATGTGTCAGTGAGGTTGGTAGCAGCCTATATAATGTGTCAGTGAGGTTGGTAGCAGCCTATATAATGTGTCAGTGAGGTTGGTAGCAGCCTATATAATGTGTCAGTGAGGTTGGTAGCAGCCTATATAATGTGTTAGTGATGTTGGTAGCAGCCTATATAATGTGTCAGTGAGGTTGGTAGCAGCCTATATAATGTGTCAGTGATGTTGGTAGCAGCCTATATAATGTGTCAGTGAGGTTGGTAGCAGCCTATATAATGTGTCAGTGATGTTGGTAGCAGCCTATATAATGTGTCAGTGATGTTGGTAGCAGCCTATATAATGTGTCAGTGATGTTGGTAGCAGCCTATATAATGTGTCAGTGAGGTTGGTAGCAGCCTATATAATGTGTCAGTGATGTTGGTAGCAGCCTATATAATGTGTTAGTGATGTTGGTAGCAGCCTATATAATGTGTCAGTGAGGTTGGTAGCAGCCTATATAATGTGTCAGTGATGTTGGTAGCAGCCTATATAATGTGTTAGTGATGTTGGTAGCAGCCTATATAATGTGTCAGTGAGGTTGGTAGCAGCCTATATCATGTGTCAGTGAGGTTGGTAGCAGCCTATATAATGTGTCAGTGATGTTGGTAGCAGCCTATATAATGTGTCAGTGAGGTTGGTAGCAGCCTATATAATGTGTCAGTGAGGTTGGTAGCAGCCTATATAATGTGTCAGTGAGGTTGGTAGCAGCCTATATCATGTGTCAGTGAGGTTGGTAGCAGCCTATATAATGTGTCAGTGATGTTGGTAGCAGCCTATATAATGTGTCAGTGAGGTTGGTAGCAGCCTATATAATGTGTCAGGGAGGTTGGTAGCAGCCTATATAATGTGTCAGTGAGGTTGGTAGCAGCCTATATAATGTGTCAGTGATGTTGGTAGCAGCCTATATAATGTGTCAGTGATGTTGGTAGCAGCCTATATAATGTGTCAGTGAGGTTGGTAGCAGCCTATATAATGTGTCAGTGATGTTGGTAGCAGCCTATATAATGTGTTAGTGATGTTGGTAGCAGCCTATATAATGTGTCAGTGAGGTTGGTAGCAGCCTATATAATGTGTCAGTGAGGTTGGTAGCAGCCTATATAATGTGTCAGTGAGGTTGGTAGCAGCCTATATAATGTGTCAGTGAGGTTGGTAGCAGCCTATATAATGTGTTAGTGATGTTGGTAGCAGCCTATATAATGTGTCAGTGAGGTTGGTAGCAGCCTATATAATGTGTCAGTGATGTTGGTAGCAGCCTATATAATGTGTCAGTGAGGTTGGTAGCAGCCTATATAATGTGTCAGTGATGTTGGTAGCAGCCTATATAATGTGTCAGTGATGTTGGTAGCAGCCTATATAATGTGTCAGGGAGGTTGGTAGCAGCCTATATAATGTGTCAGTGAGGTTGGTAGCAGCCTATATAATGTGTCAGTGATGTTGGTAGCAGCCTATATAATGTGTCAGTGATGTTGGTAGCAGCCTATATAATGTGTCAGTGAGGTTGGTAGCAGCCTATATAATGTGTCAGTGATGTTGGTAGCAGCCTATATAATGTGTTAGTGATGTTGGTAGCAGCCTATATAATGTGTCAGTGAGGTTGGTAGCAGCCTATATAATGTGTCAGTGAGGTTGGTAGCAGCCTATATAATGTGTCAGTGAGGTTGGTAGCAGCCTATATGTGTCAGTGAGGTTGGTAGCAGCCTATATAATGTGTCAGTGAGGTTGGTAGCAGCCAATATAATGTGTCAGTGAGGTTGGTAGCAGCCAATATAATGTGTCAGTGAGGTTGGTAGCAGCCTATATCATGTGTCAGTGATGTTGGTAGCAGCCTATATAATGTGTCAGTGATGTTGGTAGCAGCCTATATAATGTGCCAGTGAGGTTGGTAGCAGCCTATATAATGTGTCAGTGAGGTTGGTAGCAGCCTATATAATGTGTCAGTGATGTTGGTAGCAGCCTATATAATGTGTTAGTGATGTTGGTAGCAGCCTATATAATGTGTCAGTGATGTTGGTAGCAGCCTATATAATGTGTCAGTGAGGTTGGTAGCAGCCTATATAATGTGTCAGGGAGGTTGGTAGCAGCCTATATAATGTGTCAGTGAGGTTGGTAGCAGCCTATATAATGTGTCAGTGATGTTGGTAGCAGCCTATATAATGTGTCAGTGATGTTGGTAGCAGCCTATATAATGTGTCAGTGAGGTTGGTAGCAGCCTATATAATGTGTCAGTGATGTTGGTAGCAGCCTATATAATGTGTTAGTGATGTTGGTAGCAGCCTATATAATGTGTCAGTGAGGTTGGTATCAGCCTATATAATGTGTCAGTGAGGTTGGTAGCAGCCTATATAATGTGTCAGTGAGGTTGGTAGCAGCCTATATAATGTGTCAGTGAGGTTGGTAGCAGCCTATATAATGTGTTAGTGATGTTGGTAGCAGCCTATATAATGTGTCAGTGAGGTTGGTAGCAGCCTATATAATGTGTCAGTGAGGTTGGTAGCAGCCTGTATAATGTGTCAGTGATGTTGGTAGCAGCCTATATAATGTGTCAGTGATGTTGGTAGCGGCCTATATAATGTGTCAGTGAGGTTGGTAGCAGCCTATATAATGTGTCAGTGATGTTGGTAGCAGCCTATATAATGTGTCAGTGATGTTGGTAGCAGCCTATATAATGTGTCAGTGAGGTTGGTAGCAGCCTATATAATGTGTCAGTGATGTTGGTAGCAGCCTATATAATGTGTTAGTGATGTTGGTAGCAGCCTATATAATGTGTCAGTGAGGTTGGTAGCAGCCTATATAATGTGTCAGTGAGGTTGGTAGCAGCCTATATAATGTGTCAGTGAGGTTGGTAGCAGCCTATATAATGTGTCAGTGAGGTTGGTAGCAGCCTATATAATGTGTCAGTGAGGTTGGTAGCAGCCAATATAATGTGTCAGTGAGGTTGGTAGCAGCCAATATAATGTGTCAGTGAGGTTGGTAGCAGCCTATATCATGTGTCAGTGATGTTGGTAGCAGCCTATATAATGTGTCAGTGATGTTGGTAGCAGCCTATATAATGTGCCAGTGAGGTTGGTAGCAGCCTATATAATGTGTCAGTGAGGTTGGTAGCAGCCTATATAATGTGTCAGTGAGGTTGGTAGCAGCCTATATAATGTGTCAGTGATGTTGGTAGCAGCCTATATAATGTGTCAGTGATGTTGGTAGCAGCCTATATAATGTGTCAGTGAGGTTGGTAGCAGCCTATATAATGTGTCAGTGCTGTTGGTAGCAGCCTATATAATGTGTCAGTGAGGTTGGTAGCAGTCTATATAATGTGTCAGTGATGTTGTTAGTAATGTTGGTAGCAGCCTATATAATGTGTCAGGGAGGTTGGTAGCAGCCTATATAATGTGTCAGTGAGGTTGGTAGCAGCCTATATAATGTGTCAGTGATGTTGGTAGCAGCCTATATAATGTGTCAGTGATGTTGGTAGCAGCCTATATAATGTGTCAGTGAGGTTGGTAGCAGCCTATATAATGTGTCAGTGATGTTGGTAGCAGCCTATATAATGTGTCAGTGAGGTTGGTAGCAGCCTATATAATGTGTCAGTGAGGTTGGTAGCAGCCTGTATAATGTGTCAGTGATGTTGGTAGCAGCCTATATAATGTGTCAGTGATGTTGGTAGCGGCCTATATAATGTGTCAGTGAGGTTGGTAGCAGCCTATATAATGTGTCAGTGATGTTGGTAGCAGCCTATATAATGTGTCAGTGATGTTGGTAGCAGCCTATATAATGTGTCAGTGAGGTTGGTAGCAGCCTATATAATGTGTCAGTGATGTTGGTAGCAGCCTATATAATGTGTTAGTGATGTTGGTAGCAGCCTATATAATGTGTCAGTGAGGTTGGTAGCAGCCTATATAATGTGTCAGTGAGGTTGGTAGCAGCCTATATAATGTGTCAGTGAGGTTGGTAGCAGCCTATATAATGTGTCAGTGAGGTTGGTAGCAGCCTATATAATGTGTCAGTGAGGTTGGTAGCAGCCAATATAATGTGTCAGTGAGGTTGGTAGCAGCCAATATAATGTGTCAGTGAGGTTGGTAGCAGCCTATATCATGTGTCAGTGATGTTGGTAGCAGCCTATATAATGTGTCAGTGATGTTGGTAGCAGCCTATATAATGTGCCAGTGAGGTTGGTAGCAGCCTATATAATGTGTCAGTGAGGTTGGTAGCAGCCTATATAATGTGTCAGTGAGGTTGGTAGCAGCCTATATAATGTGTCAGTGATGTTGGTAGCAGCCTATATAATGTGTCAGTGATGTTGGTAGCAGCCTATATAATGTGTCAGTGAGGTTGGTAGCAGCCTATATAATGTGTCAGTGCTGTTGGTAGCAGCCTATATAATGTGTCAGTGAGGTTGGTAGCAGTCTATATAATGTGTCAGTGATGTTGTTAGTAATGTTGGTAGCAGCCTATATAATGTGTCAGTGAGGTTGGTAGCAGCCTATATGTGTCAGTGATGTTGGTAGCAGCCTATATAATGTGTCAGTGATGTTGGTAGCAGCCTATATAATGTGTCAGTGAGGTTGGTAGCAGCCTATATAATGTGTCAGTGATGTTGGTAGCGGCCTATATAATGTGTCAGTGAGGTTGGTAGCAGCCTATATAATGTGTCAGTGATGTTGGTAGCAGCCTATATAATGTGTTAGTGATGTTGGTAGCAGCCTATATAATGTGTCAGTGAGGTTGGTAGCAGCCTATATAATGTGTCAGTGAGGTTGGTAGCAGCCTATATAATGTGTCAGTGATGTTGGTAGCAGCCTATATAATGTGTCAGTGATGTTGGTAGCAGCCTATATAATGTGTCAGTGAGGTTGGTAGCAGCCTATATAATGTGTTAGTGATGTTGGTAGCAGCCTATATAATGTGTCAGGGAGGTTGGTAGCAGCCTATATAATGTGTCAGTGAGGTTGGTAGCAGCCTATATAATGTGTCAGTGATGTTGGTAGCAGCCTATATAATGTGTCAGTGATGTTGGTAGCAGCCTATATAATGTGTCAGTGAGGTTGGTAGCAGCCTATATAATGTGTCAGTGATGTTGGTAGCAGCCTATATAATGTGTTAGTGATGTTGGTAGCAGCCTATATAATGTGTCAGTGAGGTTGGTAGCAGCCTATATAATGTGTCAGTGAGGTTGGTAGCAGCCTATATAATGTGTCAGTGAGGTTGGTAGCAGCCTATATAATGTGTCAGTGAGGTTGGTAGCAGCCTATATAATGTGTCAGTGAGGTTGGTAGCAGCCAATATAATGTGTCAGTGAGGTTGGTAGCAGCCAATATAATGTGTCAGTGATGTTGGTAGCAGCCTATATCATGTGTCAGTGATGTTGGTAGCAGCCTATATAATGTGTCAGTGATGTTGGTAGCAGCCTATATAATGTGCCTGTGAGGTTGGTAGCAGCCTATATAATGTGTCAGTGATGTTGGTAGCAGCCTATATAATGTGTCAGTTATGTTGGTAGCAGCCTATATAATGTGTCAGTGATGTTGGTAGCAGCCTATATAATGTGTCAGTGAGGTTGGTAGCAGCCTATATAATGTGTCAGTGAGGTTGGTAGCAGCCTATATAATGTGTCAGTGAGGTTGGTAGCAGCCTATATAATGTGTCAGTGAGGTTGTTAGCAGCCAATATAATGAGTCAGTAAGGTTGGTAGCAGCCAATATAATGTGTCAGTGAGGTTGGTAGCAGCCTATATCATGTGTCAGTGATGTTGGTAGCAGCCTATATAATGTGTCAGTGATGTTGGTAGCAGCCTATATAATGTGCCAGTGAGGTTGGTAGCAGCCTATATAATGTGTCAGTGATGTTGGTAGCAGCCTATATAATGTGTCAGTTATGTTGGTAGCAGCCTATATAATGTGTCAGTGAGGTTGGTAGCAGCCTATATAATGTGTCAGTGAGGTTGGTAGCAGCCTATATAATGTGTCAGTGAGGTTGGTAGCAGCCTATATAATGTGTCAGTGATGTTGGTAGCAGCCTATATAATGTGTCAGTGATGTTGGTAGCAGCCTATATAATGTGTCAGTGAGGTTGGTAGCAGCCTATATAATGTGTCAGTGATGTTGTTAGTAATGTTTGTAGCAGCCTATATAATGTGTCAGTGATGTTGGTAGCAGCCTATATAACGTGTTAGTGAGGTTGGTAGCAGCCTATATAACGTGTCAGTGATGTTGGTAGCAGCCTATATAATGTGTCAGTGAGGTTAGTAGCAGCCTATATAATGTATAAGTGATGTTGGTAGCAGCCTATATAATGTGTCAGTGAGGTTGGTAGCAGCCTATATAATGTGTCAGTGATGTTGGTAGCAGCCTATATAATGTGTCAGTGATGTTGGTAGCAGCCTATATAATGTGTCAGTGAGGTTGGTAGCAGCCTATATAATGTGTCAGTGAGGTTGGTAGCAGTCTATATAATGTGTCAGTGATGTTGTTAGTAATGTTGGTAGCAGCCTATATAATGTGTCAGTGAGGTTGGTAGCAGCCTATATGTGTCAGTGAGGTTGGTAGCAGCCTATATAATGTGTCAGTGATGTTGGTAGCAGCCTATATAATGTGTTAGTGATGTTGGTAGCAGCCTATATAATGTGTCAGTGAGGTTGGTAGCAGCCTATATAATGTGTCAGTGAGGTTGGTAGCAGCCTATATAATGTGTCAGTGAGGTTGGTAGCAGCCTATATAATGTGTCAGTGAGGTTGGTAGCAGCCTATATAATGTGTCAGTGAGGTTGGTAGCAGCCAATATAATGTGTCAGTGAGGTTGGTAGCAGCCAATATAATGTGTCAGTGAGGTTGGTAGCAGCCTATATCATGTGTCAGTGATGTTGGTAGCAGCCTATATAATGTGTCAGTGATGTTGGTAGCAGCCTATATAATGTGCCTGTGAGGTTGGTAGCAGCCTATATAATGTGTCAGTGATGTTGGTAGCAGCCTATATAATGTGTCAGTTATGATGGTAGCAGCCTATATAATGTGTCAGTGATGTTGGTAGCAGCCTATATAATGTGTCAGTGAGGTTGGTAGCAGCCTATATAATGTG
Organism: Oncorhynchus mykiss; assembly: GCF_057628025.1. Lineage (NCBI taxonomy): Eukaryota > Metazoa > Chordata > Actinopteri > Salmoniformes > Salmonidae > Oncorhynchus > Oncorhynchus mykiss. The sequence goes on along the minus strand of NC_143038.1, from coordinate 78,514,649 downwards.
TCAGTGAGGTTGGTAGCAGCCTATATAATGTGTCAGTGAGGTTGGTAGCAGCCTATATAATGTGTCAGTGAGGTTGGTAGCAGCCAATATAATGTGTCAGTGAGGTTGGTAGCAGCCAATATAATGTGTCAGTGAGGTTGGTAGCAGCCTATATCATGTGTCAGTGATGTTGGTAGCAGCCTATATAATGTGTCAGTGATGTTGGTAGCAGCCTATATAATGTGCCAGTGAGGTTGGTAGCAGCCTATATAATGTGTCAGTGATGTTGGTAGCAGCCTATATAATGTGTCAGTTATGTTGGTAGCAGCCTATATAATGTGTCAGTGATGTTGGTAGCAGCCTATATAATGTGTCAGTGAGGTTGGTAGCAGCCTATATAATGTGTCAGTGATGTTGGTAGCAGCCTATATAATGTGTCAGTGATGTTGGTAGCAGCCTATATAATGTGTCAGTGAGGTTGGTAGCAGCCTATATAATGTGTCAGTGATGTTGTTAGTAATGTTTGTAGCAGCCTATATAATGTGTCAGTGATGTTGGTAGCAGCCTATATAACGTGTTAGTGAGGTTGGTAGCAGCCTATATAACGTGTCAGTGATGTTGGTAGCAGCCTATATAATGTGTCAGTGAGGTTAGTAGCAGCCTATATAATGTATAAGTGATGTTGGTAGCAGCCTATATAATGTGTCAGTGATGTTGGTAGCAGCCTATATAATGTGTCAGTGATGTTGGTAGCAGCCTATATAATGTGTCAGTGAGGTTGGTAGCAGCCTATATAATGTGTCAGTGAGGTTGGTAGCAGCCTATATAATGTGTCAGTGATGTTGGTAGCAGCCTATATAATGTGTCAGTGATGTTGGTAGCAGCCTATATAATGTGTCAGTGAGGTTGGTAGCAGCCTATATAATGTGTCAGTGATGTTGGTAGCAGCCTATATAACGTGTCAGTGAGGTTGGTAGCAGTCTATATAATGTGTCAGTGATGTTGTTAGTAATGTTGGTAGCAGCCTATATAATGTGTCAGTGAGGTTGGTAGCAGCCTATATGTGTCAGTGAGGTTGGTAGCAGCCTATATAATGTGTCAGTGAGGTTGGTAGCAGCCTATATAATGTGTCAGTGATGTTGGTAGCAGCCTATATAATGTGTTAGTGATGTTGGTAGCAGCCTATATAATGTGTCAGTGAGGTTGGTAGCAGCCTATATAATGTGTCAGTGAGGTTGGTAGCAGCCTATATAATGTGTCAGTGATGTTGGTAGCAGCCTATATAATGTGTCAGTGAGGTTGGTAGCAGCCTATATAATGTGTCAGGGAGGTTGGTAGCAGCCTATATAATGTGTCAGTGAGGTTGGTAGCAGCCTATATAATGTGTCAGTGATGTTGGTAGCAGCCTATATAATGTGTCAGTGATGTTGGTAGCAGCCTATATAATGTGTCAGTGAGGTTGGTAGCAGCCTATATAATGTGTCAGTGATGTTGGTAGCAGCCTATATAATGTGTTAGTGATGTTGGTAGCAGCCTATATAATGTGTCAGTGAGGTTGGTAGCAGCCTATATAACGTGTTAGTGAGGTTGGTAGCAGCCTATATAACGTGTCAGTGATGTTGGTAGCAGCCTATATAATGTGTCAGTGAGGTTAGTAGCAGCCTATATAATGTATAAGTGATGTTGGTAGCAGCCTATATAATGTGTCAGTGAGGTTGGTAGCAGCCTATATAATGTGTCAGTGATGTTGGTAGCAGCCTATATCATGTGTCAGTGATGTTGGTAGCAGCCTATATAATGTGTCAGTGAGGTTGGTAGCAGCCTATATAATGTGTCAGTGAGGTTGGTAGCAGCCTATATAATGTGTCAGTGATGTTGGTAGCAGCCTATATAATGTGTCAGTGATGTTGGTAGCAGCCTATATAATGTGTCAGTGAGGTTGGTAGCAGCCTATATAATGTGTCAGTGATGTTGGTAGCAGCCTATATAATGTGTCAGTGAGGTTGGTAGCAGTCTATATAATGTGTCAGTGATGTTGTTAGTAATGTTGGTAGCAGCCTATATAATGTGTCAGTGAGGTTGGTAGCAGCCTATATGTGTCAGTGAGGTTGGTAGCAGCCTATATAATGTGTCAGTGATGTTGGTAGCAGCCTATATAATGTGTTAGTGATGTTGGTAGCAGCCTATATAATGTGTCAGTGAGGTTGGTAGCAGCCTATATAATGTGTCAGTGAGGTTGGTAGCAGCCTATATAATGTGTCAGTGAGGTTGGTAGCAGCCTATATAATGTGTCAGTGAGGTTGGTAGCAGCCTATATAATGTGTCAGTGAGGTTGGTAGCAGCCAATATAATGTGTCAGTGAGGTTGGTAGCAGCCAATATAATGTGTCAGTGAGGTTGGTAGCAGCCTATATCATGTGTCAGTGATGTTGGTAGCAGCCTATATAATGTGTCAGTGATGTTGGTAGCAGCCTATATAATGTGCCTGTGAGGTTGGTAGCAGCCTATATAATGTGTCAGTGATGTTGGTAGCAGCCTATATAATGTGTCAGTTATGTTGGTAGCAGCCTATATAATGTGTCAGTGATGTTGGTAGCAGCCTATATAATGTGTCAGTGAGGTTGGTAGCAGCCTATATAATGTGTCAGTGAGGTTGGTAGCAGCCTATATAATGTGTCAGTGAGGTTGGTAGCAGCCTATATAATGTGTCAGTGAGGTTGGTAGCAGCCAATATAATGTGTCAGTAAGGTTGGTAGCAGCCAATATAATGTGTCAGTGAGGTTGGTAGCAGCCTATATCATGTGTCAGTGATGTTGGTAGCAGCCTATATAATGTGTCAGTGATGTTGGTAGCAGCCTATATAATGTGCCAGTGAGGTTGGTAGCAGCCTATATAATGTGTCAGTGATGTTGGTAGCAGCCTATATAATGTGTCAGTTATGTTGGTAGCAGCCTATATAATGTGTCAGTGATGTTGGTAGCAGCCTATATAATGTGTCAGTGAGGTTGGTAGCAGCCTATATAATGTGTCAGTGATGTTGGTAGCAGCCTATATAATGTGTCAGTGATGTTGGTAGCAGCCTATATAATGTGTCAGTGAGGTTGGTAGCAGCCTATATAATGTGTCAGTGATGTTGTTAGTAATGTTTGTAGCAGCCTATATAATGTGTCAGTGATGTTGGTAGCAGCCTATATAACGTGTTAGTGAGGTTGGTAGCAGCCTATATAACGTGTCAGTGATGTTGGTAGCAGCCTATATAATGTGTCAGTGAGGTTAGTAGCAGCCTATATAATGTATAAGTGATGTTGGTAGCAGCCTATATAATGTGTCAGTGAGGTTGGTAGCAGCCTATATAATGTGTCAGTGATGTTGGTAGCAGCCTATATAATGTGTCAGTGATGTTGGTAGCAGCCTATATAATGTGTCAGTGAGGTTGGTAGCAGCCTATATAATGTGTCAGTGAGGTTGGTAGCAGCCTATATAATGTGTCAGTGATGTTGGTAGCAGCCTATATAATGTGTCAGTGATGTTGGTAGCAGCCTATATAATGTGTCAGTGAGGTTGGTAGCAGCCTATATAATGTGTCAGTGATGTTGGTAGCAGTCTATATAATGTGTCAGTGAGGTTGGTAGCAGTCTATATAATGTGTCAGTGATGTTGTTAGTAATGTTGGTAGCAGCCTATATAATGTGTCAGTGAGGTTGGTAGCAGCCTATATGTGTCAGTGATGTTGGTAGCAGCCTATATAATGTGTCAGTGATGTTGGTAGCAGCCTATATAATGTGTCAGTGATGTTGGTAGCAGCCTATATAATGTGCCAGTGAGGTTGGTAGCAGCCTATATAATGTGTCAGTGATGTTGGTAGCAGCCTATATAATGTGTCAGTTATGTTGGTAGCAGCCTATATAATGTGTCAGTGATGTTGGTAGCAGCCTATATAATGTGTCAGTGAGGTTGGTAGCAGCCTATATAATGTGTCAGTGATGTTGGTAGCAGCCTATATAATGTGTCAGTGATGTTGGTAGCAGCCTATATAATGTGTCAGTGATGTTGGTAGCAGCCTATATAATGTGTCAGTGATGTTGGTAGCAGCCTATATAATGTGTCAGTGAGGTTGGTAGCAGCCTATATAATGTGTCAGTGATGTTGTTAGTAATGTTTGTAGCAGCCTATATAATGTGTCAGTGATGTTGGTAGCAGCCTATATAACGTGTTAGTGAGGTTGGTAGCAGCCTATATAACGTGTCAGTGATGTTGGTAGCAGCCTATATAATGTGTCAGTGAGGTTAGTAGCAGCCTATATAATGTATAAGTGATGTTGGTAGCAGCCTATATAATGTGTCAGTGAGGTTGGTAGCAGCCTATATAATGTGTCAGTGATGTTGGTAGCAGCCTATATAATGTGTCAGTGATGTTGGTAGCAGCCTATATAATGTGTCAGTGAGGTTGGTAGCAGCCTATATAATGTGTCAGTGAGGTTGGTAGCAGCCTATATAATGTGTCAGTGATGTTGGTAGCAGCCTATATAATGTGTCAGTGATGTTGGTAGCAGCCTATATAATGTGTCAGTGAGGTTGGTAGCAGCCTATATAATGTGTCAGTGATGTTGGTAGCAGCCTATATAATGTGTCAGTGAGGTTGGTAGCAGTCTATATAATGTGTCAGTGATGTTGTTAGTAATGTTGGTAGCAGCCTATATAATGTGTCAGTGAGGTTGGTAGCAGCCTATATGTGTCAGTGATGTTGGTAGCAGCCTATATAATGTGTCAGTGAGGTTGGTAGCAGCCTATATAATGTGTCAGTGAGGTTGGTAGCAGCCTATATAATGTGTCAGTGATGTTGGTAGCAGCCTATATAATGTGTTAGTGATGTTGGTAGCAGCCTATATAATGTGTCAGTGAGGTTGGTAGCAGCCTATATAATGTGTCAGTGAGGTTGGTAGCAGCCTATATAATGTGTCAGTGATGTTGGTAGCAGCCTATATAATGTGTCAGTGAGGTTGGTAGCAGCCTATATAATGTGTCAGGGAGGTTGGTAGCAGCCTATATAATGTGTCAGTGAGGTTGGTAGCAGCCTATATAATGTGTCAGTGATGTTGGTAGCAGCCTATATAATGTGTCAGTGATGTTGGTAGCAGCCTATATAATGTGTCAGTGAGGTTGGTAGCAGCCTATATAATGTGTCAGTGATGTTGGTAGCAGCCTATATAATGTGTTAGTGATGTTGGTAGCAGCCTATATAATGTGTCAGTGAGGTTGGTAGCAGCCTATATAATGTGTCAGTGAGGTTGGTAGCAGCCTATATAATGTGTCAGTGAGGTTGGTAGCAGCCTATATAATGTGTCAGTGAGGTTGGTAGCAGCCTATAAAATGTGTTAGTGATGTTGGTAGCAGCCTATATAATGTGTCAGTGAGGTTGGTAGCAGCCTATATAATGTGTCAGTGAGGTTGGTAGCAGCCTATATAATGTGTCAGTGAGGTTGGTAGCAGCCTGTATAATGTGTCAGTGATGTTGGTAGCAGCCTATATAATGTGTCAGTGAGGTTGGTAGCAGCCTATATAATGTGTCAGTGATGTTGGTAGCAGCCTATATAATGTGTTAGTGATGTTGGTAGCAGCCTATATAATGTGTCAGTGAGGTTGGTAGCAGCCTATATAATGTGTCAGTGAGGTTGGTAGCAGCCTGTATAATGTGTCAGTGATGTTGGTAGCAGCCTATATAATGTGTCAGTGAGGTTGGTAGCAGCCTATATAATGTGTCAGTGATGTTGGTAGCAGCCTATATAATGTGTCAGTGAGGTTGGTAGCAGCCTATATAATGTGTCAGTGATGTTGGTAGCAGCCTATATAATGTGTTAGTGATGTTGGTTGCAGCCTATATAATGTGTCAGTGAGGTTGGTAGCAGCCTATATAATGTGTCAGTGAGGTTGGTAGCAGCCTATATAATGTGTCAGTGAGGTTGGTAGCAGCCTATATAATGTGTCAGTGAGGTTGGTAGCAGCCAATATAATGTGTCAGTGAGGTTGGTAGCAGCCAATATAATGTGTCAGTGAGGTTGGTAGCAGCCTATATCATGTGTCAGTGATGTTGGTAGCAGCCTATATAATGTGTCAGTGATGTTGGTAGCAGCCTATATAATGTGCCAGTGAGGTTGGTAGCAGCCTATATAATGTGTCAGTGATGTTGGTAGCAGCCTATATAATGTGTCAGTGATGTTGGTAGCAGCCTATATAATGTGTCAGTGATGTTGGTAGCAGCCAATATAATGTGTCAGTGAGGTTGGTAGCAGCCTATATAATGTGTCAGTGATGTTGGTAGCAGCCTATATAATGTGTCAGTGATGTTGGTAGCAGGCTATATAATGTGTCAGTGAGGTTGGTAGCAGCCTATATAATGTGTCAGTGATGTTGTTAGTAATGTTTGTAGCAGCCTATATAATGTGTCAGTGATGTTGCTAGCAGCCTATATAACGTGTTAGTGAGGTTGGTAGCAGCCTATATAACGTGTCAGTGATGTTGGTAGCAGCCTATATAATGTGTCAGTGAGGTTGGTAGCAGCCTATATAATGTGTCAGTGATGTTGGTAGCAGCCTATATAATGTGTCAGTGATGTTGGTAGCAGCCTATATAATGTGTCAGTGAGGTTGGTAGCAGCCTATATAATGTGTCAGTGAGGTTGGTAGCAGCCTATATAATGTGTCAGTGATGTTGGTAGCAGCCTATATAATGTGTCAGTGATGTTGGTAGCAGCCTATATAATGTGTCAGTGAGGTTGGTAGCAGCCTATATAATGTGTCAGTGATGTTGGTAGCAGCCTATATAATGTGTCAGTGATGTTGGTAGCAGCCTATATAATGTGTCAGTGAGGTTGGTAGCAGTCTATATAATGTGTCAGTGATGTTGTTAGTAATGTTGGTAGCAGCCTATATAATGTGTCAGTGAGGTTGGTAGCAGCCTATATGTGTCAGTGATGTTGGTAGCAGCCTATATAATGTGTCAGTGAGGTTGGTAGCAGCCTATATAATGTGTCAGTGAGGTTGGTAGCAGCCTATATAATGTGTCAGTGATGTTGGTAGCAGCCTATATAATGTGTTAGTGATGTTGGTAGCAGCCTATATAATGTGTCAGTGAGATTGGTAGCAGCCTATATAATGTGTCAGTGAGGTTGGTAG